>NC_135302.1:1092961-1185768 GCF_051311805.1 Agelaius phoeniceus | reverse complement strand
TAAATGCCCCAAAACCACCCCAAAAATCCCCCGCAAAACCCCCAAATTAACCCCAAAAACCTCAAAAATAACCCCAAAACCACCCCCAAAACCACCCCAAAAATGGCCCAAAACCACCCCAAAAGTCCCCCCAAAACCCCCCAAAATTAACCCAAAACCACCCCCAAAACACCCCAAAAATCACCCCAAAACTACCCCAAAAGTACAAAAAAAACCCCCAAAATGACCCTCAAAAACAACACTGGGGACATTTGGGGACATTTGAGGACATTTGAGGACATTGGGGGCATTTGGGGAATTTGGGGGATTGGAGACATTTGAGGACATTTGGGGGATTTGGGGACATTGGGGAGGTTTGGGACATTGGGACTATTTGGGGACATTTTGGGGGACATTTTGGGATTTTGGGGACATTTTTGGGGACATTTTGGGATTTTGGGGACATTTTTGGGGACATTTTGGGGTCTGACTCCCCTCCCTCCCCAGCCGGCCGCCCCTCGGGCTCGGACAATGTGCTGCAGGCCTTCAAGAGGACGTGAGTGGGGACCCCAAAACCCCCCCGGGACCCCAAAAACTTCCCAGGAAACCAAAAACCCCACTCGGGAACCCAAAAAACTACCCCGGGACCCCAAAAATGCAACCAGGACCCCCAAAATCCTCACCCGGCACCCCAAAACCCCACCCAAAATCTCGCCCGAAAATGCCCCCAAAATCTCCTCCTGGGGACCCTCCAGGACCCCAAGATCTCCCTCCAGGACCCCAAAAAGTTCCCAGGAAACCAAAAATCCCCCCAGGACCCCAAAAAACCTCCCAGGACCCCAAAATCCTGAAAATCCCCCCCAGATCCTCCCCAGGGACCCTCCTGGACCCCAAGACCCCCTTGGGGATCCCAAAATCCCCCCAAATCACCCCCCCACAAATCCTCCCCCAAATCCCCCCAAAATCCCCCCAAATTCCCAAATCCCCCCAAATTTCCCCTAAAATCCCCCAAATTTTCCCACCCCCCCCCCAAATCTCCCAAATTTCCCCCCAAATCCCAAAAAAATCCCCAAAATCCCCCAAATTTTCCCAACTCCCCCCAAATCCCCCCAAAACCCCCCCAAATCCCCCCAAATCCCCCAAATCCCCCCAAATTCCCGGTGTCCCCCAGGAACGACACCAAGGATGAGATGGCCGGAGAGCTCGACTTCAGCGGGCTGCTGAAAAAGAGGTGGGGAGGAAGAGGAGGAGGGGGAGGAAGGACAGGAGGAGGAGGAGGAGGAAGAGGAGGAGGAGGAGGAGGATGGGTTGAAGATAACAATGGGGGTGGGATGGGGATGAGGATGATGAGAATGAGGATGAGGATGAAATGATGATGAGGAGGATGGGGTTCGGACAAGGAGAACTTTGGGATGAAGATGATGAGGAGGAGGATGAGGATGAGGATGAAATGATGAGGATGAGGATGGGGATGGGGATGAGGATGAGGATGAGGATGGGGTTCGGACAAGGAGAACTTTGGGATGAAGATGATGAGGATGAGGATGGGGTTTGGACAAGGAGAACTTTGGGATGAAGATGATGAGGATGAGGATGAAATGATGAGGAGGAGGATGGGGTTTGGACAAGGAGAACTTTGGGATGAAGATGATGAGGATGAGGATGAAATGATGAGGAGGAGGATGGAGTTCGGACAAGGAGAACTTCAGGATGAAGAGGATGAGGATGATGAGGAGGAGGATGGGGTTCGGACAAGGAGAACTTTGGGATGAAGATGATGAGGATGAGGATGATGATGGGGATGGAATGAAGAGGACGGTGAAGATGAGGGCAGGGTTGGGATGACGACAGTTTTGGGATGATGAGGATGAGGATGAAGATGTTGATGATGAGGTTGAGAATGTCAATGATGACAATGTCAATGACGATGATGATGATGACCATGACAATGTCAATGATGACCATGCCCATGCCCATGACCATGATGACCATGGCCATGACCATGATGCTGACCATGACCATGACACTGACGATGATGACCATGGCCATGATGACCATGATGACCATGATGACCATGGCCATGATGACCATGATCCTGCCCATGCCCATGATGATGACCATGCCCATGCCTACAATGATGACGATGATGAAGCTGATGATGCTGACCATGACCATGACCATGACCATGATGCCCATGCCCATGATTATGACCATGCCCATGACCATGACCACCATGATCATGATGACCATGCCCATGGTGCCCATGACCATGACCATGACAATGACCATGACAATGACAATGACAATGATGCTGATGCTGACAATGCCCATGATGACCATGACCATGCCCATGATGATGACCATGATCATGCCCATGATGATGATCATGACCATGGTGTCCATGCCCATGATGACCATCATGACGGTGACCATGACCATGATGACCATTACGAAGCCGATGATGACCATGACTATGATGCCCATTCTCATGATGACCATGATGACCATGCCCATGCCCATGATGATGATCATGACCAAGATGACCATGACCATCATGATGATGCTGACCATGATCATGACAATGATGATGATGATGACCATGCCCATGATGACCATGCCTATGCTGATGACCATGATGACTGTGCCCGTGCTCATTCCGATGATGATGACCATGACCGAGATGACCATGCCCATGCCCATGATGATGACCATGACCGAGATGACCATGACCATGATGACCATGACCATCATGATGACCATGCCCATGACGATGACCATGATGACCATGAGCATGCCCATTCCAATGACCATGATGACCATGCCCATGCCCATGATGATAATAACAATGACCATGATGACCATGCCCATGATGACAATGACCATGATGACCATGCCCATGATGATGACCATGACCGAGATGACCATGATGAGCACGCCCATGCTCATTCCGATGATGATGACCATGCCCATGATGACCATGCCCATGCCCGTGATGACCATGCCCATGATGACAATGACCATGGTGACCATGCCCATGATGATGATGCTGACCATGATGACCATGCCCATGATGATAATAACAATGACCATGATGACCATGCCCATGACCATGATGACCATGCCCATGATGATGACCATGACAATGACCATGCCCATGATGATGACAATGACCATGCCCATCACGATGACCATGCCCCAATGATGACCATTTGGCCACGATGACCACGATGCCCACGCCACCCTCAGGGAGGAGCAGGCCGAGGAGGTGAAGAAGAAGAAGAAGGACGACGAGGAGGACACGATCCCACCCGAGATCTGGGAGCTGCTCAAGGGCGTCACCAAGAAGAGCGAGTACGAGCGCATCGCCTTCCAGTACGGCATCACCGACCTGCGCGGCATGCTCAAGCGCCTCAAGAAGATCAAGGTGGAGCCCAAGAAGAGCGAAGGTGGGGAAATTTGGGGGAAATTTGGGGGGGTTTGGGAATTTTGGGGTTCCCAGGTGGAATTTTTGGGGTCACCTGAGCTCGCCTGTCCACCCCCAACCTTCACCTGGCAGTCGAAGCCCTGATGGTTCCATGATCATCTTCAGGGTGCTGTGGGATTTTTGGGAGGTTTTGGGAAATTCAATGGATTTGGGTGGAATTTTGGGTTCCTGGGTGGTTTTTTTGGGTTCTCAGGTGATTTTTTTTGGGGTCACCTGAGCTCACCTGTCCATCCCCAGCCTTCGTCCGGAAGCTGGACCCCGCCTACCAGGTGGACAAGGGCAACAAGATCCGGCTGATGGTGGAGCTCAGCAACCCCGACCTGCCCCTCAAGTGGTACAAGAACGGGCAGCTCATCAAGCCCAGCAACAAGTGAGTGCCCAGGTGGGCACAGGTGTGCCCAGGTGTGCCCCCAGGTGGGCACAGGTGTGGCACAGGTGTGCCCCAGGTGTCCCCTCAGGTTTCCCCAGGCACCCAAAGGTGGGCCCAGGTGTGGCACAGGTGTCCCCAAGTGTCCCTCAGGTGTCCCCAGCTGTCCACAGAGACCCCCAGGTGGGCCCCGGTGCGCCCAGGTGTGCCCAGGTGTGCCCCGGTGTGGCACAGGTGTCCCCAGGCACCCCTAGCTGTGCCCCAGGTGTGCCCAGGTGTGCCCAGGTGTGTGCCCAGGTGACCCCAGGTGACCCCCAGGTGTGTCCCTGTCCCCAGTTTGACGTGGACAAGGAGGCAGGGGAGCGGCAGATCAGGGCTCAGGTGTGCCAGGGAGGGGCTGGGAGGTTCTCAGGTGCACCCAGGTGTGCCCAGGTGTGCCCAGGTGTGTGCCCAGGTGTGCCCAGGTGTCCCTCAGGTTTCCCCAGGCACCCAAAGGTGGGCCCAGGTGTAGCACAGGTGTGTCCAGGTGTGACCCAGGTGTGCCCAGGTGTGCCCAGGTGTGTTCCCTGCCCAGGTACGTGTTTGAGAACGTGGGTTTGAAGCGCATCCTCACCATCAACAAGTGCCCCCAGGTGTGCCCAGGTCCCTCCTAGCTGCCCCCAGGTGTGCCCCTAGAGACCCCCAGGTGTGCCCAGGTGTGCCCAGGTGACCCCAGGTGTGTCCCTGTCCCCAGTTTGACGTGGACAAGGAGGCAGGGGAGCGGCAGATCAGGGCTCAGGTGTGCCAGGGAGGGGCTGGGAGGTTCTCAGGTGCGCCCAGGTGTGCCCAGGTGTGCCCAGGTGTGCCCAGGTGTCCCTCAGGTTTCCCAGGCACCCAAAGGTGGGCCCAGGTGTGGCACAGGTGTGTCCAGGTGTGACCCAGGTGTGCCCAGGTGTGCCCAGGTGTGTTCCCTGCCCAGGTACGTGTTTGAGAACGTGGGGCTGAAGCGCATCCTCACCATCAACAAGTGCTCCCTGGCCGATGACGCCGCCTACGAGTGCCGGGTCAATGACGAGAAGTGCTTCACCGAGGTCTTCGTCAAAGGTGGGCACCTGGGGCACCTGGGGGGCACCTGGGGCACCTGGGGGTGATTTGAGGGCACCTGGGGGCTTTGGGGGGATCTGGGGGGAGGGTTGGAGGTGCCTGGGGGCACCTGGGGGCACCTGGGGCACCTGGGGGTGATTTGAGGGCACCTGGGTACCTGGGGGGGGGTGTTGGGGGCACCTGGGGGACACTTGGGGAGGGTTTGAGGGCACCTGGGGGCACCTGGGGGGCACCTGTGGGCACCTGGAGCACCTGGGGGGTGATTTTAGGGCACCTGGGGGGGTTCTGGGGGGACCTGGGGGCACCTGGGGGCACCTGGATGGGGGTTGAGGTGACTGGGGGTGATTTGGGGTGCCTGGAGACACCTGGGGGCACCTGGAGGGGTCTTGGGTCACCTGGGTGGGGTGTGGGGGTCTTGGGATGCCCATGGGTCCTGGAGGCATCTGGAGGGGTCTGGGGGGACCTGGAGGGGTCTTGGGGTCACCTGGAGACCCCCTTGGGGGCACCTGGGGGGCACCTGGGGGAACCTGGGGGGTGATTTGAGGGCACCTGGGGGGGTTTTGGGGGGTCCTGGGGGGCATCTGGGGGGGGGTTTGAGGTGCCTGTGGGGTGGTTTGGGACACCTGGGGGCACCTGTAGGGCACCTGGGGTCACCTGGAGGGGACCTGGGGGACCTGGAGGGGTCTTGGGGTCACCTGGGTGGGGTTTTGGGGGTCTTGGAGGTGCCCATGGGGGTCCTGGGGGTACCTGGGTGGGGGGTTTGAGGGCACCTGTGGGGGTTTTGGAGGGTCCTGGGGGGCACCTGGAGGCATTTGGGGTCACCTGGGTGGGGGTTTTGGGGTCTTGGAGGTGCCCATGGAGGTCCTGGGGCACCTGGAGGGGTCTTGGGGTCACCTGGGTGGGGTTTTGGAGGTCTTGGAGGTGCCCATGGAGGACCTGGGGGCACCTGGGGTCACCTGGGGGCACTGATGACCACCACGAAGGGCCCTGAGGACCAACAGGTGGTGTCCCCCTGTCCCTCCTCACCTGTCCGTGTGTCCGTCCTCACCTGTCCGTGTGTCCGTCCCCCTGTCCCTCCTCACCTGTCCGTGTGTCCGTCCCCCTGTCCCTCCTCACCTGTCCGTGTGTCCGTCCCCCTGTCCCTCCTCACCTGTCCGTGTGTCCGTCCCCCTGTCCCTCCTCACCTGTCCGTGTGTCCGTCCCCGCAGAGCCGCCCGTGACCATCATGAAGGGCCCCGAGGACCAGCAGGTGGTGGTGGGCGAGCGCGTGGTGCTGGAGGCCGAGGTGTCCGAGGAGGGCGCCCAGGTCATGTGGTACGGGCCGGCCGCGTGTCCGTCTGTCCGTCCGCCCGCAGCGTCCGTCTGTCCGTCAGTCTGTCCATCCACGCTGTCCACGTGTCCATCCTGCGTCCGAGTGTCCATCCACATTGTCCTGTGTCCATCCTGTGTCCATCCCGTGTCCATCCACATTGCCCTGCATCCGTGTGCCCATCCTGTGTCCATCCACATTGTCCTGTGTCCGTGTGTCCATCTTGTGTCCATGTGGCCGTGTGTCCATCCCCATGTCCACCTTGTGTCCACCCTGAGTCCACTCCAAATCTGCCCCACATCCACCCCACATCCACCCTATGTCCACCCCATGTCCATCTCCACCCCCATGTCCATCTCCACCTCCACCCATGTCCATCTCCATGTCCACTGTGTCCATCTCCACACCCACCCCATGTCCATCTCCACGCCCACCTGGTGTCCACCCCACGTCCACCTCCATGTCCACCTCCATGTCCACCCCATGTCCACCTCCATGTCCACCCCACGTCCACCTCCATGTCCACCTCCATGTCCACCCCATGTCCACCTCCATGTCCACCCCATGTCCACCCCATGTCCACCTCCATGTCCACCCCACGCCCACCCCACTCCCGCCGTTTGTCCCCCGGTGTCCAGGACGAAGGACGGCGTGGAGCTGACCCGCGAGGAGACCTTCAAGTACCGCTTCAAGAAGGACGGCAAGAAGCACTTCCTGATCCTCAACGAGGCCACCATGGAGGACACCGGCCGCTACCGCATCATGACCAACGGCGGCGAGGCCGAGGCCGAGGTCATCGTGGAAGGTCAGAGCTCCTCCGGGGTCACCCGCGGTCCTGAGAGCTCCTGGAGGTGTTTCAGGGTCACCTCGGAGAAGGTTCTGGAGATCCCAGAAAGTCCCAGGATTTTTGGGGGGTCCATGTGGATTTTTTGGGCTTGCAGAGGAGCAGAAGGCATCTCAGGATGTTCTCCAGATGTTCTCCATGGGTTCCTATGGACATGTGTGGGTTCCCATGGATTTTCTGGGGGTTCCAGATGGATTTTGGGGTTGCAGACAAGCACCTGGAGGTGCTGCAGGAAGTTCTCCAGATGTTTCTAGAGGTCCTCCATGGGTTCCCATGGACTTTTGGGGTTCCCCATGGATTATTTTTTTGGGTTCCCCGTGGATTTTTGGTGTCTCCATGGATTTTTTGGACCTGCTGAGAAGCAGCTGGAAGTGCTGCAGGAAGTTCTCCAGATGTTCTCCAGGGGTTCTCCAGGGGTTTCTGGGACAGGTGTGTGTGGGTTCCTATGGACAGGTGTGGATTTTTTGGGGGGTTCCCATGGATTTTGGACCTGCAGAGAAGCAGCTAGAGGTGCTGCAGGAAGTTCTGCAGATGTTCCTAGAGGTTCTCCAGATGTTCTCCATGGGTTCTCCAGGGGTTTCTGGGACAGGCGTGGGTTCCTATGGACAGATGTGGATTTTTTTGGGTTCCCCATGGATTTTTTGGGTTCCCCATGGATTTTTTGGGTTGCAGAGAAGCACCTGGAGGTGCCGCAGGAAGTTCTGCAGATGTTCCTAGAGGTTCTCCATGGGTTCTACAGGGGTTCCTATGAACATATGTGGGTCCCCATGGAATTTTTGGAGCCTCCATGGATTTTTTGGGTTCCCCATGGAATTTTAGGAGTCTCCATGGATTTTTTGGGTTCCCCATGGATTTTTGGGGTCTCCATGGATTTTTTGGGTCCCCATGGAATTTTTGGAGCCTCCATGGAATTTTTTTGGGTTCCCCATGGATTTTTGGGGTCTCCATGGGTTTTTTTGGGCCTGCAGAGAAGCAGCTGGAGGTGCTGCAGGGCATCGCGGACCTGACGGTGCAGGCCACCGAGCAGGCCGTGTTCAAGTGCGAGGTGTCGGACGAGAAGGTCACCGGGCGCTGGTTCAAGAACGGCGTCGAGGTTCGGCCCAGCAAACGCATCCACATCTCCCACACCGGCAGGTGGGACCCCAAAAAACCCCAAATATCCCCAAAATGTGCCCAAAAATAACCCCCAAAAAATAACCCCCAAAAAATTCCCAAAATATCCCCCCCAAAAAACCCAAAAATAACCTTAAAAAATTCCCCCCAAATCCCAAAATTATCATTTAAAAATTCCCAAAAATATCCCAAAAATAACCTTTAAAAATTCCCCAAAAATCACAAAATATCCCCCAAAAAAATCCCAAAAATAACCTTAAAAAATTGCCCCAAATCCCAAAAATATCCCCCCAAAATTCCCAAAATATCCCAAAAATAACCTTAAAAAATTCCCACAAAATATCCCCAAAACATTCCCAAAAATTGCTAGAAATTACCTTAAAAAATTCCCCAAAAATCACAAAAACACCCAAAAAATTCCCAAATTATCCCAAAAATAGCCTTTAAAAATTCCCCAAAAATCCCAAAAAAACCCCAAAACCACCCCAAACACCCCAAAATTTCAAAACCGAAAAAAGCCCCAAATCTCAAAAACCCTTTTAAAAAATCCCCAAAATAACCCCAAAATCCTCCAAAAAACTCCAAAGCTCAAAAAATCCAAAGAAACCACCCCAAAACCCCACAAAAACACCCCCAAAAAATCCCAAAAAAGATCCCCCCCCCCAAAAAAAAACCCAAAACCCAAAAAAGCCCAAAAATCCCAAACCCCCCAAAAATCCTACAAAACACAAAATCCTCAAAAAACTCCAAAAAATCCCCAAAATCCCCCAAAATAACCCCAAAAATTTGGGATACCTGGGTGGGGAGGTTTGGGATTTTGGGATTTTGGGGTGGATTTTTTTTGGATTTTGGGATTTTGGGGTGGGGATTTTTTGGAAATTTGGGATTTTTGGGGGTTTTGGGTGGAGTTTTTTGGGATTTTGGGATTTTTTGGGTGGGTTTTTTTTTTTTAAATTTTGAGATACTTGAGTGGATTTTTTGGGGGTGGATTTTTTTAGGTGGATTTTTTTTTTGAATTTTGGGATTTTTGAGCGGGTTTTTTTGAATTTTGGGATTTTTGGGTGGGTTTTTTTTGGGGATTTTTTTGTATTTTAGGATACCTGGATGGATTTTTTGGGGGATTTTGGGGTTTTGGGAATTCGGATTTTTTTGGAATTTTGGGATTTTTGGGTGGGTTTTTTTTTGGAATTTTGTGATTTTTGGGTGGGATTTTTTTTGGGATTTTTTGTATTTTAGTATACCTGGGTGGATTTTTTTGGGGGATTTTTTGATTTTGGGAATTTGGATTTTTTTGAATTTTGGGATTTTTGGGTGGATTTTTTGGGGTTTTTTTGTATTTTAGGATACCTGGGTGGATTTTTTTGGGGTTTTGGCATTTTGGGGTGGGATTTTTTTGGGGTTTTTTTGTACTTTAGGATACCTGGGTGGATTTTTTTGGGGTTTTGGCATTTTGGGGTGGATTTTTGGGGATGTTTTGCCCTCGCAGGATCCACAAGCTGGTGATCGATGACGTGCGCCCCGAGGATGAGGGCGATTACACCTTCATCCCCGACGGCTACGCCCTCACCCTCTCGGCCAAACTCAACTTCCTCGGTGGGCACGGGCGGATCTGGGGGAAATTTGGGGCGTTTGGGGAAATTTGGGGCGGTTGGGAGCATTTTAGGGGTGTTTGGGGGGCATTTGGGGGGTGTTTGGGGCACTTGGGGGTGTTTGGGGAAATTTGGGGGAAACTGGAGGGTTTGGGGGCATTTGGGGGGTGTTTGGGGGGCATTTGGGGCATTTGGGGGTTGTTGGAGGTGTTTGGGGGGGCACTGGGAGGAACTGGGGGGCATTTAGGGAAATTTGGGAGGGGAAATTTGGGGGTGTTTGTGGAAATTTGGGGGGAATTTGGGGGCACTTGGAGGCATTTTGGGGGTGTTTGGGCGGAATCTGGAGAAATTCGGGGGTGTTTGGGCGGAATCTGGAGAAATTCGGGGGTGTTTGGGCGGAATTTGGGGGGCACCTGGGGGGCACTGATGGCTCGGGGGGGGTCACTTTTGGGACCTGTGACGTCACTGGGGTTTCTCCAATGACGTCACTGGGTTGTTTGGGGGCGGGGTCAATGACGTCACTAAATCCCCTTCCCCTCCCCCCTCCCCACAGAGATCAAGGTGGAGTACGTCCCCAAACAAGGTGAGGGCAGGGGACACCTGAGCACACCTGGGGGGACACCTGGGGTGGGAGGGGACACCTGAGGGGACAGGGGACACCTGGGGACACACCTGTTTGGACATCTGGTGGGGAGGGGACAAGTGAGGGGGAAACCTGTGAGGACACCTGGGGTGGGAGGGACACCTGTGGGGACAGATGACAACTGGGGGGACACCTGGGCATACCTGGAGACACCTGTGGGCACACCTGGGGTGGGAGGGGACACCTGGGGGGGGGGACAGGACACACCTGAGGGGGGACAGAAGACACCTGGGAGAACACCTGGGGCCACCTGAGGGGACAGAGGACACACCTGGCCACACCTGGGCGCACCTGTGGGCTCGGTGCCACCCCTGTCCCTGTCCCTGTCCCCCCCAGAGCCCCCCAAGATCCACCTGGACTGCTCGGGCCGGGACTCGGAGAACACCTTGGTGGTGGTGGCGGGAAACAAACTGCGCCTGGACGTGCCCATCTCGGGGGAACCCCTGCCCACGGTCACCTGGACCAAGGACGGGCAGGTGAGGTCACCTGAGTGTCACCTGTGTCACCTGAGTGTCACCTGTGTCACCTGTAACAGCTGTGTGTGACCTGTGTGTCACACCTGTGTCATTGGAGTTACCTGTGTGTCACACCTGTGTCACTGTGCCCATCTCGGGGGAACCCCTGCCCACCGTCACCTGGACCAAGGACGGGCAGGTGAGGTCACCTGAGTGTCACCTGAGTGTCACCTGTGTCACCTGAGTGTCACCTGTAACAGCTGTGTGTGACCTGTGTGTCACACCTGTGTCATTGGAGTTACCTGTGTGTCACACCTGTGTCACTGTGCCCATCTCGGGGGAACCCCTGCCCACGGTCACCTGGACCAAGGACGGGCAGGTGAGGTCACCTGAGTGTCACCTGTGTGTCACCTGAGTGTCACCTGTGTCATTGGAGTTACCTGTGTGTCACACCTGTGTCACTGTGCCCATCTCGGGGAACCACTGCCCACGGTCACCTGGACCAAGGACGGGCAGGTGAGACCACCTGGGGGACACCTGTCCCATCCCTGTGTCACACCTGTGTCACCTGTGTGTCTCACCTGTCCCTCACCTGTCTCACACCTGTCCATCTCACCTGTCTCACCTGTACAGGAGTTCTTGGCCCGGGAAGGTCGGGTGAGGCTGGAGGACAAGCACGAGCTGAGCAGCTCCTCCTGTCCCACACCTGTCTCACCTGTCCCACACCTGTCCCACCTGTCCCTGTGTGCCCTCACCTCTCTCACCTGTCCCTCACCTGTCCATCTTACCTGTCTCACCTGTCCCACACCTGTCCCACCTGTCCCACACCTGTCTCACCTCAAGGACAAGCACGAGCTGAGCAGTTCCTGTCTCACCTGTCTCTCTCACCTGTCCCACCTCTCCATCTCACCTGTCTCACCTGTAGGAGTTCTCAGCCCAGTCGGGTGAGGCTCGAGGACAAGCATGAACTGAGCAGCTCCTCCTGTCCCTCACCTGTCTCACCTGTCCCTCACCTGTCTCACCTGTCCCTGTGTGCCCTCACCTGTCCCACACCTGTCCCACCTGTCCCTGTGTGCCCTCACCTGTCCCACACCTGTCCCACACCTGTCCATCTCACCTGTCCCACACGTGTCCCACCCGTCCATCTCACCTGTCCCACACCTGTCCCACACCTGTCCCACCTGTCCCTGTGTGCCCTCACCTGTCCCACACCTGTCCCACCTGTCCCTGTGTGCCCTCACCTGTCCCACACCTGTCCCACACCTGTCCCACACCTGTCCCACACCTGTCTCACCTGTCCCACACCTGTCCCTGTGTGCCCTCACCTGTCCCACACATGTCCCACACCTGTCTCACCTGTCCCACACCTGTCCCTGTGTGCCCTCACCTCTCTCACCTGTCCATCTTACCTGTCTCACCTGTGCAGGAGTTCTCGGCCTGTGAGGGGCGTGTCCACCTGGAGGACAAGCACGAGCTGAGCAGCTCCTCCTGTCCCACACCTGTCTCACCTGTGTCACCTGTCCCTCACCTGTCCCACCTGTCCCTCACCTGTCTCACCTGTCCCACACCTGTCCCACCTGTCCCACACCTGTCTCACCTGTCTCACCTGTCCCTGTGTGCCCTCACCTGTCTCACCTGTGCAGGAGTTCTCGGCCCGTGAGGGGCGTGTCCGCCTGGAGGACAAGCACGAGCTGAGCAGCTCCTCCTGTCCCGCACCTGTCCCACACCTGTCCCACACCTGTCTCACCTGTCCCTGTGTGCCCTCACCTGTCCCACACGTGTCTCACCTGTGCAGGAGTTCTCGGCCCGTGAGGGGCGTGTCCGCCTGGAGGACAAGCACGAGCTCAGCAGTTTCGTCATCGAGAGCGCCGAGCGCGCCGACGAGGGGCGCTACGAGATCCGCGTCACCAACCCGGCCGGAGAGGACATGGCCGCCATCAACATCCGCGTCGTGGGTACGGTGCTCACCTGGGGACACCTGAGATACACCTGGGGACACCTGGGGATACACCTGAGATACACCTGGGGACACCTGAGATACACCTGGGGACAATGGGGATAGATGGGGATACACCTGGGGATACACCTGGGCACACACCAACCTGGCCGGAGAGGACACGGCCGCGTCGTGGGTATGGTGCTCACCTGGGGCACACCTGGGGATACACCTGGGGATACACCTGGGCACACACCAACCCGGCTGGAGAGGACATGGCCGCCATCAACATCTGCATTGTGGGTACGGCACACACCTGGGGACACACCTGGCTACACCTGAGATACACCTGGGGACGATGGGGACACACCTGGGGATACATCTGGGGATACACCTGAGATACACCTGAGATACACCTGGGGACGATGGGGACACACCTGGGGATACATCTGGGGATACACCTGAGATACACCTGAGATACACCTGGGGACGCACTTGGGCACACACCTGGGGACACCTGAGATACACCTGGGACACACCTGGGGATATACCTGGGGACACACCTGGGGGGACACCTGAGATACAC
Source organism: Agelaius phoeniceus (assembly GCF_051311805.1). Lineage (NCBI taxonomy): Eukaryota > Metazoa > Chordata > Aves > Passeriformes > Icteridae > Agelaius > Agelaius phoeniceus. Next base: position 1,172,380 of record NC_135302.1, on the reverse strand, counting down.
CTGAGATACACCTGGGGACATTAGGGATACACCTGGGGATACACCTGGGCACACACCAACCCGGCCGACGAGGACATGGCCGCCATCAACATCCGCGTCTTGGGTATGGCACACACCTGGGACACACCTGGGGACACACCTGGGGACACACCTGGGGGCACTTGGGGACACCTGGGGATACCTGGGGGAACATATGGGCGCACCTGTGGATACCTGGGCACACTTTGGGGAACATATGGGCGCACCTGTGGGCACAGACCAGGGCACACCTGGTGACACAGGTAACCTCACCTGTCCCCGCAGATGTCCCCGACCCGCCCGAGGCCGTGCGCGTCACCCAGGTGGGCGAGGACTGGGCCGTGCTGGTCTGGGAGCCGCCCAAGTTCGACGGGGGGCAGCCGGTCACAGGTGAGAGACACACCTGAGGGACACCTGGGCGTCCCCTCCTCATCCCCACACCTGGGGGGGCTCTGTCTGTGTGTCCTGTCACACCTGTGTCTCACCTGGTCTCACCTGTCCCTTACCTGTCCTCACCTGTCTCACCTGTGTCTCACCTGTCACACATGTCCCTCACCTGTCCTCATCTGTCCCCACCTGTTCTCACCTGTCCCTCACCTGTCCCCATCTGGCACCTGGCACCTGGATGGGCACCTGGGTGTCCCTTCCTCATCCTCACACCTGTGTGTCCTCTGTCCATGTGTCCTGTCTCACCTGTACCTCACCTGTCCCTCACCTGTCTCACCTGTCCCTCACCTGTGCAGGTTACCTGGTGGAGAGGAAGACGAAGGGCTCCACCATGGATGAAGCTCAGTTTCTGTCCCTACCTGTGTCTCACCTGTCTCACCTGTCCCTCACCTGCGCAGGTTACCTGGTGGAGAGGAAGAAGAAGGGCTCCCACCGCTGGATGAAGCTCAATTTCCGTCCCTCACCTGTGTCTCACCTGTGTCTCACCTGTGTCTCACCTGTCTCACCTGTGCAGGTTACCTGGTGGAGAGGAAGAAGAAGGGCTCCCACCGCTGGATGAAGCTCAATTTCGAGGTGCTGCCGGCGCTCACCTTCGAGTCCACGCGCATGATCGAGGGCGTGCTCTATGAGATGCGGGTCTTCGCCGTCAACGCCATCGGGGTCTCGGCCCCCAGCCTCAACACCCCCCCCTTCATGCCCATCGGTGGGTGGGGGGCTCGGGGGGGCTCTGGGGGAGATTTGGGCAAAATCTGGGGGGATTTGGGGGCTTTTAGGGGGTCCTGGAGGGGATTTGAGGGGTCCTGGTGAAGGAAAGAAGGGTTTTGGGGCGGATTTAGGGGGTCCTGGATTGGGTCTGGGGGCTCCCAGGGGGATTTAGGGGGTCCTGGAGGGGATTTGGGGGGTCCTGGAGGGGATTTGGGGAGTTTTAGAGGGTCCTAGAGAGGATTTGGGGGGGATTTAGGGGGGTCTGGGGGTGTCTCAGGAGCAGTAAGGGGGTCCTGAAGGGGATTTGGGGAGTTTTAGAGGGTCCTGAAAGGGATTTGGGGAGGATTTAGGGGGTCCCAGAGGGGGTTTGTGGAAGATTTGGGGGGTCCTGGATGGGATTTTGGGGGTATTTGGGGGGTCCTGGATTGGGTCTGGGGGTGTCCTAGGGGCATTTAGAGGGTGCTGGAGGAGATTTAGGGGGTCCTAGAGGGTTTTTGAGGAGGATTTGGGGTCCTGGAGGGGATTTGAGGAGGATTTGTGGGGTCCTGGATTGGGTCTGGGGGTGTCCCAAGGGGATTTGGGGGTCCTGGGGGGGATTTGGGGGGTCCTGGAGGGGATTTGGGGGGTCCTGGAGGGGATTTGAGGAAGATTTGGGGGTCCTGGAGGAGATTTGAGGAGGATTTGGGGGGTCCTGGATTGGGTCTGGGGGTGTCCCAAGGGGATTTGGGGGGTCCTGGAGGGGATTTGAGGAGGATTTGGGGGGTCCTGGATTGGGTCTGGGGGCTCCCAGGGGGATTTTGGGGGTCTTGGAGAATTTTTGGGGAAGATTTGGGGGGTCCTGGAGGGGATTTGGGATGATTTTTGGGGTTGATAATTTTGGGGTTAATTCTGGGGTGATTTTTGTGTGATTTTGGGGTGATTTTTGGGGGTGATTTTTGTGTGGTTTTTTGGGTGATTTGGGGCTGATTTTGGGTGATTTTTGTCTGATTTTGGGGTGATTTTAGGCTGATTTTCGAGGTGATTTTGGGGCGATTTTGGGATGATTTGGGGCTGATTTCTGGGCTGATTTTGGGGTGATTTTTGGGTTAATTTTGGTGCGATTTTGGGTGATTTTGGTGTGGTTTTTTGTGTGATTTTGGTGGAATTTTTGGGATGATTTTGAGGTGATTTTGGGGTGATTTTGGGGTGATTTGGGGTGATTTTTGGGGTGATTTTTGGGGCGATTTTAGGCAGATTCTGGGCTGATTTTTGGGCTGAATTTGCGATGATTTTGGGCTGATTTTGGACTGATTCTGGGCTGCTTTTTTGTCTGATTTTGGACTGATTTTTGGGGGATGATTCTGGGAAGATTTTGTGATGATTCTGGAGTGATTTGGGGCTGGTTTTTTGGGCTGATTTGGGGTGAATTTGGTGTGATTTTTGGGGTGATTTGGGGGTGATTTTAGGCTGATTCTGGGCTGATTTTTGGGCTGAATTTGCGATGATTTTGGGCTGATTCTGGGCTGAATTTGCGATGATTTTGGGCTGATTTTGGGCTGCTTTTTGTCTGATTTTTTGTCTGATTTTGGACTGATTTTTGGGGATGATTCTGGGATGATTTTGTGATGATTCTGGAGTGATTTGGGGCTGGTTTTTTGGGCTGATTTGGGGTGAATTTGGTGTGATTTTTGGGGTGATTTGGGGGTGATTTTAGGCTGATTCTGGGCTGATTTTTGGGCTGAATTTGCGATGATTTTGGGCTGATTTTGGGCTGCTTTTTGTCTGATTTTTTGTCTGATTTTGGACTGATTTTTGGGGATGATTCTGGGATGATTTTGTGATGATTCTGGAGTGATTTCGGGCTGATTTTTGGGCTGATTTGGGGTGATTTTTGGGGTAATGTTTGGGGTGATTTTAGGCTGATTCTGGGCTGATTTTTGGGCTGAATTTGCGATGATTTTGGGCTGATTCTGGGCTGCTTTTTTGTCTGATTTTGGACTGATTTTTGGGGGATGATTCTGGGAAGATTTTGTGATGATTCTGGAGTGATTTGGGGCTGGTTTTTTGGGCTGATTTGGGGTGAATTTGGTGTGATTTTTGGGGTGATTTGGGGGTGATTTTAGGCTGATTCTGGGCTGATTTTTGGGCTGAATTTGCGATGATTTTGGGCTGATTCTGGGCTGAATTTGCGATGATTTTGGGCTGATTTTGGGCTGCTTTTTGTCTGATTTTTTGTCTGATTTTGGACTGATTTTTGGGGATGATTCTGGGATGATTTTGTGATGATTCTGGAGTGATTTGGGGCTGGTTTTTTGGGCTGATTTGGGGTGAATTTGGTGTGATTTTTGGGGTGATTTGGGGGTGATTTTAGGCTGATTCTGGGCTGATTTTTGGGCTGAATTTGCGATGATTTTGGGCTGCTTTTTGTCTGATTTTTTGTCTGATTTTGGACTGATTTTTGGGGATGATTCTGGGATGATTTTGTGATGATTCTGGAGTGATTTGGGCTGATTTTGGGCTGATTCTGGGCTGCTTTTTCGTCTGATTTTGGACTGATTTTGTTCTGATTTTTGGGGGATGATTCTGGGAAGATTTTGTGATGATTCTGGAGTGATTTGGGGCTGGTTTTTTGGGCTGATTTGGGGGGAATTTGGGGTCTCCTGCAGCCCCCACCAGCGAACCCACTCACCTGGTGCTGGAGGACGTCACGGACACCACGGCCACGCTCAAGTGGCGCCCGCCGGAGCGCCTGGGGGCGGGGGGCATCGACGGCTACCTGGTGGAGTGGTGCCGGGAGGGGGGTGAGTGCGGCACCCCAAAATGCGGGGGGCACCCCAAAATTTCGGGGTGGGATCCTAAAACTTGGGGGCAATCCCTGAAATTTGGAGCGACTCGAAGGTTGTGGGAATCGCTGAAATTTGGGGGGGCATCGAGGGGTTCCTGGGTGGAGTGGTGAGGGGAGGGGGGGGCACCCCAAAATTTAGGGGTCCTCAAAAATTTGGGGGGACCCCAAAACTTCGGGAGGGACCCCAAAATTTTGGGGTGAGATCACAAAACTTGGTGGGAATCCCTGAAATGGGAGGGGACCCCAAAACTTGGTGGGAATCGATGAAATTTGGGAGGGAATTGAGGGGTACCTGGTGGGGGGGTGAGGGGAGCGGCTGAGTGGGGCACCCCAAAATGTGGGGGGACCCCAAAACTTCGGGACGGACCCAAAACTTGGGGGTGGAGCCCAAAATAAGCCCTTCCCCAGCCCCATAAGCCCCCAAAATCCAATACCCACCCACCCCATCACCCCAAAATCTGGCAGCCCCCGACCCCATAACCCCCTCCATGACCCCATAACCCCTTCCCTGACCCCATAACCCCCTCCACGCCCCATAACCTCCTCCATGACCCCATAACCCCCTCCACGACCCCATAACCCCCTCCATGGCCCCATAACCTCCTCCCTGACCCCATAACCCCCTCCATGGCCCCATAACCTCTTCCACGACCCCATAACCCCCTCCACGACCCCATAACCCCCTCCCCAACCCCATAACCTCCTCCCCGACCCCATAACCTCCTCCACGACCCCATAACCTCCTCCATGGCCCCATAACCTCCTCCATGGCCCCATAACCCCCTCCCCAACCCCATAACCCCCTCCCCAACCCCATAACCTCCTCCCCAACCCCATAACCTCCTCCATGACCCCATAACCCCCTCCCTGACCCCATAACCTCCTCCACGGCCCCATAACCCCCCAATTTCTACCCCCCAGACACGAACTGGACCCCTGTGAACACGGAGCTGGTGGAGACCCCAGCCCTATAACCCTCTGCCCAACCCCATAACCCCCCAAAATCCGCTACCCCCGACCCCATAACGTCCTCCACGACCCCATAACCTCCTCCACGACCCCATAACCCTCCAATTTCTCCCCCTCAGACACCAACTGGACGCCCGCGAACACGGAGCTGGTGGAGACCCCAGCCCCAAAACCCTGTCCCAGACCCCCAAAATCCGATACCCCCGACCCCATAACCCCCTCCCCGACCCCATAACCCCCCAAAATCCGATACCCCCGACCCCATAACCCCCTCCACGGCCCCATAACCCCCTCCCCGACCCCATAACCCCCCAAATTTCCCTTTCCGCCCTCAGACACGAACTGGACATCCGATACCCCCCGACCCCATAACCCCCTCCACGGCCCCATAACCCCCCTCCCCGACCCCATAACCCCCCAAATTTCCCTTTCCGCCCTCAGACACGAACTGGGACGCCCCGCGAACACGGAGCTGGTGGAGCCCCCAGCCCCTTCCCCAAACCCATAACCCCCAAAATCCGATACCCCCCGACCCCATAACCCCCCTCCCCGACCCCATAACCCCCCAAATTTCCCTTTCCCCCCCCCAGACACGAACTGGACGCCCGCGAACACGGAGCTGGTGGAGCGCTGCGGGCTCACGGTGCGCGGTTTGCCCACGGGGGAGAAGCTGCTGTTCCGCGTGGTGGGCGTGAACATCGCGGGCCGCAGCCCCCCCGGCCACCATGGCCCAGCCCGTGACCATCCGAGAGATCGTCGGTGGGTCTGGGGGCGCCGCCCGGAACCTGGGGGGACCCCGAAATTGAGGGGGGGGTGCCAGAAATTGGAGGGGGAGGCAGAAATTGGAGGGGGAGGCAGAAATTGGTGGGGGGGGGAAATCCTGAAATCAAGGGGGGGATTCATAAGGGAAAAAGGGGGATCCATAAGGGAAAGGGGGATCCATAAGGGAAAGGGGACCCCCTAAATTAGGGGGGATCCTGAAATCAAGGGGGGGATCCATAGGGAAAGGGGACCCCCTAAATTAGGGGGGATCCTGAAATCAGGGGGACCCCGAAATTAGGGGGGGGGGCCTGAAATTAGGGCGGGATCCCGAAATCGGGGGGGGGGGGGTCAGAAACTGGGGAGGAGGAAGAAACTGGGGAGGAGTCAGAAATTGGGGGGAGGCAGAAATTGAGGAGGGAACAGGAAATTAGGGGGGGTCCATAAGGAAAAGGGGGGACCCCCAAAATCGGGGGTGGGCGGAGCCCGAAATTAGGGGGGGACCCCGAAATCAGGGGGGGATCCCGAAATTGGGGAGGGATCCATAAGGGAAATTAGAGAGATCCATAAAAGGGGAATCTAAAATAGGGGGATCCACAAGGGAAAGGAGGATCCCTAAAGGAAAGGGGGGACCCTGAAATCAGGGGGCATCCCGAAATTAGGGGGGAATCTGAAATCGAGGGGGAATCCATAAGGGAAAGGGGGAATCCATAAAGGAAAGGGAGGGATCCATAAAGTAATGGGGGAATCCCAAAAAGTAAAGGGGGAATCCCAAGGAGGGAATCCCGAAAACGTGAGGGGAAACCTTAAATCAAATGGGAATCCCTAAATCAAAGGGGAAAATCCAAAAAACCAAAAGGTGAATCTCAAAAACCAAAAGGTGAATCCCAAAAACCTGAGGGGAAACCCTAAATCAAATGGGGATCCCAAAAATCAAAGGGGAAATCCCAAAATCCAAAAGAGGAAACCCTAAACCAAAGGGGAAACCCTAAAACATGGGGAGAATCCCAAAACCATGAAGGGAAACTCTAAATCAAAGGGGGAATCCTAAATCCAAGGGGAATCCCTAAATCCAAGGGGGAATTCCTGACCTTTGGGGCGGATCCTTGACCCTTTAAGGAGAAATCCCAAATCATCGAGGGGGGGGGACCCCCAAAATAGGAGGCAGGACCCCAAAACGTGGGGGAAACCCAAAACCAGAAGGGAGGGAATCCAAAAATGGGGAGTGACACCAAAAGTGGGGAGGGATCCTAAAAATGGGGAAGGACCCTAAAAATGAGGAGGGACCCTAAATATGAGGAGGGACCCCGAAAATGGGGAGGGACCCTAAAAATGGGGAAGGACCCTAAAAATGGGGAGTGACCCTAAATATGAGGAGGAACCCTAAAAACGGGGAGAGACCCTAAAAATAGGGAAGGACTCCAAAAACGGAGCTGAAACCTCGGGGAGAAGAACCTGGAGGAATTAGGGGGGAATTGATGGGTAAGGCTGGACCCTAAATTCGGGCAAGACCCCAAAAACTGGGGGGTTCTGCCCCATAAATTCCCCCCTCTAAACATTGTCCCAACCCCCCAGAGCGCCCCAAAATCCGGCTGCCCCGGCACCTGCGGCAGACGTACGTCAGGAAGGTGGGGGAGCAGGTGAACCTGGTGATCCCCTTCCAGGTGAGTGGGGCACCCCAAAATCTGGGCAGCTCTGCCCGAGGGAGTTATTGGGGTCACTTGGGCTGAGGGAGTTATTGGGGTCACTCTGCCCTATAGGGACAATTCTGCCCTATGGATTTATTGGGGTCACTCAGGCCTAGGGAGTTATTGGGGTCGCTCAGGCCTAGGGAGTTATTGGGGTCACTCAGGCCTATGGATTTATTGGGGTCACTCTGCCCGAGGGAGTTATTGGGGTCACTCAGCCCTAGGGATTTGTTGGGATCACTCAGGCCTATGGATTTATTGGGGTCACTCAGGCCTTGGGAGTTATTGGGGTCACTCAGGCCTATAGGGACGACTCAGGCCTAGGGATTTATTTGGGTCACTCAGCCCTATAGAAATAACTCAGCTCTATAAGGACAACTCAGCCCTAGGGATTTACTGGGGCCACTCAGCCCTATAGGGATAACTCAGCCCTGTGGATTTATTTGGATCACTCAGCCCTATGGATTTATTGGGGTCACTCAGCCCCTAGGGATTTATTGAGGTAACTCAGCCCTATAGGGACAAGTCAGCCCTATGGATTTATAGGGATAATTCAGCCCTCTAGGGAAAACTCAGCCGTATGGATTTATTTGGATATCTCTGCCCTATAGGGATAACTCAGCCCTATGGATTTTTAAGGATAATTCAGCCCTATGGATTTATTGGGATAACTCAGCCCTATAGGGATAACTCAGCCCTATGGATTTATTGGGATAACTCAGCCCTGTGGATTTATTGGGGTAACTCAGCCCCATAGATCCATAGGAGTGGCTCAGCCCTATAGATCTGTATGGGTAACTCAGCCCCATAGGGATGCCACAGCCCCATAGATCCCATAGGGACCCCACAACCCCACAGCCCCATAAATCCCATAGGGACAACTCGACCCCACAGCCCCATAGGGACACCTGAACCCCACAGCCCCATAGGGACACCTGAACCCCACAGATCCCATAGGGACACCTCAACCCCACAGATCCCATAGGGACAGCTCAACCCCACAACCCCACAGCCCCATAGGGACACGTGAACCCCACAGATTCCATAGGGATAACCAAACCCCACAGATCCCATAGGGACACCTGAACCCCACAACCCCACAGATCCATAGGGACACGTGAACCCCACCCCCCCCCATAGGTCTAACCAAGCCCCGCCCCCCGGCAGGGTAAGCCCCGCCCCCAGGTGACGTGGACGAAGGAGGGCGGGCCCCTGGGCGAGGACGTGCACGTGCGCACGTCGGACCGGGACACGGTGTTCTTCATCCGCGCCGCCGCCAGGGGGCACTCGGGGCGCTACGGGCTCAGCGTGCGCATCGAGGGCATGGAGGACACGGCCGAGATGCGCCTGCGCATCGTCGGTAACTGGGAGCACTGGGAGGGACTGGGAGTGACTGGGAGTGATGGGAAAGGCAATGGGGGAAGCAGGGATGGGCGCTGGGATTGGGAACTGGGAGCACTGAAATTGGGAACTGGGAGCACTGGGAGTGATGGGAGTGATGGGAGGGCAACTGGGGCAACTGGGGGAACTGGGGGAACCAGGGATGGGCACTGGGATTGGGAACTGGGAGCACTGGGAGGGACTGGGAGGGGCTGGGAGCACTGGGATTGGGAACTGGGAGCACTGGGAGCACTGGGATTGGGAACTGGGAGCACCGGGATTGGTGTGAGGGGAACTGGAGGAACTGGGTGAACTGGGGCTGGGCACTGGGATTGGGAACTGGGAGCACTGGGAGTGATGGGAGGGCAACTGGGGGAACTGGAGGAACCAGGGATGGGCGCTGGGATTGGGAAGTGGGAGCACTGGGAGCACTGGGACTGGTGTGAGGGGAACTGGCGGAACTGGGGGAACTGGGACTGGGCACTGGGATTGGGAACTGGGAGCACTGGGAGTGATGGGAGTGATGGGAGGGCAACTGGGGAAACAGGAGGAACCAGGGATGGGCGCTGGGATTGGGAACTGGGAGCACTGGGAGGGACTGGGAGCACTGGGAGTGATGGGAAAGGCAATGAGGGAAGCAGGGATGGGCACTGGGACTGGGAACTGGGAGCACTGGGAGCACTGGGACTGGTGTGAGGGGAACTGGCAGAACTGGGGAAACTGGAGCTGGGCACTGGGATTGGGAACTGGGAGTGACTGGGAGTGACTGGGAGTGACTGGGGGTGATGGGAAAGGCAATGGGAGACAGAGGAGAACCAGGGATGGGCACTGGGATTGGGAACTGGGAGCACTGGGAGTGACTGGGAACACTGGGACTGGTGTGAGGGGAACTGGAGGAACTGGGGGAACTGGGGCTGGGCACTGGGATTGGGAACTGGGAGCACTGGGAGCACTGGGATGTTTCAGAACAGTTTTTGAGGTGGTTTTTGAGGGATTTTTGGGGTGTTTTGGGGCCGTTTTGGAGATTTTTGGGTGCCGTTTTCTGGGAATGTTTCAGGGCAGTTTTGGGGTGGTTTTGGGGGGGATTTTTAGGGTGGGTTTTGGGGGATTTTGGGGCAGTTTTTAGGTGTTTTGGGGTATTTTGGGTGTTGTTTTCCAGGGATGTTTTGGGTCAGTTGTGGGATTGTTTTGGGGCGGTTTTTGGGGTGTTTTGGGGGATTTTGGGGGATTTTTGGGTGCTATTTCCCAGGGATGTTTCAGGGCAGTTTTGGGGTATTTTGAGGGATTTTGGGGTGTTTTTAGGGGTGTTTTTAGGGTAGTTCTTTGGGGTGTTTTGGGGGATTTTTGGGGCAGTTTTGGGTGGTTTGGGGGGGATTTTTGGGGTGGTTTTTGGGGTATTTTTGGGTGCTATTTCCCAGGGATGTTTCAGGGCGGTTTTGGGGTATTTTTGGGGATTTTGGGGTGGTTTTTGGGGTATTTTTGGGTGCTATTTCCCAGGGATGTTTCAGGGCGGTTTTGGGGTATTTTTGGGGTGTTTTGGGGTGGTTTTTGGGGTATTTTTGGGTGCTATTTCCCAGGGATGTTTCAGGGCGGTTTGGGGGTATTTTTGGGGTGTTTTGGGGTGGTTTTTGGGGTATTTTTGGGTGCTATTTCCCAGGGATGTTTCAGGGCGGTTTGGGGGTGTTTTTGGGGTGTTTTTGGGGTGTCCCTGATCCGATCCCCCCCCTCTAGAGAAACCAGGGCCCCCCCGGAAGGTGCAGGTGAAGGAGGTTTGGGGGTTCAACGCCCTGGTGGAGTGGGAGCCCCCCGAGGACGACGGCAACGCCGAGATCACCGGGTACACCATCATGAAGGCCGACAAGAGAACCATGGTGAGCGGGCAGCGCCCCGAAATCAGCCCCAGGGGAACCCCAAGATTCCCCATGGAACCCTAAAGTGCTCGGTGGAACCCCAAAATACTCAATGGAACCCCAGAATACTCAATGGAACCCCAAAAATTCTGAACTGAACCCCCAAATTCTCAATGGAAATCCCAAATTCTCAATGGAACCCCAAAATACTCGGTGGAACCCCAAAATACTCAATGGAACCCAAAAATTCTGAACTGAACCCCCAAATTCTCAATGGAATCCCAGATTCTCAATGGAACCCCAAAATACTCAATGGAACCCAAAAATTCTGAACTGAACCCCCAAATTCTCAATGGAATCCCAAATTCTCAATGGAACCCCAAGATCACCCCAAAGGAACCCCAAAATACTCAATGGAAATCCCAAATTCTCAATGGAACCCCCAAACACTCAATGGAACCCCAAAATACTCAATGGAACCCAAAAATTCTGAACTGAACCTCGAAATTCTCAATGGAATCCCAGATTCTCAATGGAACCCCAAAATACTCGATGGAACCCCAAAAATTCTGAACTGAACCCCCAAATTCTCAATGGAATCCCAAATTCTCAATGGAACCTCAAAATACTCAATGGAACTCCAAAATAATCAGTGGAGCCCCAAAATTCTCAGTGGAACTCAAAGATACTCAATGGAACCCCAAAATGCTCAATGGAACCCCCAAAATATTCAATGAAACCCCAAAATACTCAATGGAAATCCCAAATTCTCAATGGAACCCCAAAATACTCAATGGAAATCCGAGATTCTCAATGGAATCCCCAAATTCTCAATGGAACCCCCAAACGCTCAATGGAACCCCAAAATCGCACCAAAGGAACCCCAAAATACTCAATGGAAATCCCAAATTTTCAATGGAACCCCAAAATAATCAGTGGAGCCCCAAAATTCTCAGTGGAACTCAAAGATACTCAATGGAACCCCAAAATGCTCAATGGAAATCCCAAATTCTCCATGGAAATCCCAAAATGCTCAATGGAAATCTCAAATTCTCCATGGAAATCCCAAAATTCTCAATGGAACCCCCAACTTCAGTTCCCAAGTTCGGAACTGAACCCCCAAATTCTCGAAGGAACCCCAAAAATGCTCAGTGGAACCCCAATATACTCAATGGAACCCAAAAATGCTCAATGGAACCCCCAAAATATTCAATGAAACCCCAAAATCACCCCAAAGGAACCCCAAAATATTCAGTGGAAATCCCAGATTTTCAATGGAACCCCCGAAACTCGCAATGGAAATCCCAAATTCTCAATAGAACCTCCACATTCTCAATGGAACCCTAAAATATTCACTGGAACCCCAAAATACTCAATGGTAATCCCAAATCTTCAATGGAACCCCCAAAATATTCAATGGAACCCCAAAATCACCCCAAAGGAACCCCAAAATACTCAATGGAAATCCCAAATTCTCAACAGAATGCACAAATTCTCAATGGAACCCCCAAAATCCTCAGTGGAACCCCAGATCTTCAACCGAACCCCCAAATCCCCTCAGCTCCCAAAACCCCCTCAATCCCCCCCCAAAGACCCCTCAGATCCCCCAAATCTCCCCCAAAACCCCCCAAAACCGCCTCAATCCCCCCTAAACTCCCTCACGACCCCCCAAAAACCCCTCAGCCCCCCCAAAACCACCTCAAAACCCCCCAAAACCACCTCAAACCCCCCCAAAGCCCCCTCAGCTCCCTCCCAAACCCTCTCAAATCCCCCCAAAATCCCTCAGCTCCCCAAAATCTCCCCTAAAACCACCTCAAACCCCCCAAAGACCCCTCAGCTCCCAAAAATCTCCCCCAAAACCCCCTAAAACCACCTCAAACCTCCCCAAAACCCCTCAGCCCCCCCAAAACCAACTCAACCCCCCCCCAAACCATCTCAAACGCCCCCAAAACCACCTCAGCTCCCAAAAATCTCCCCCAAACCCCTCCCAAATCCCCCCAAACCACCTCAAAGCCCTGAAAAACCCCTCAGCCCCCCCAAAACCCACCTCAAAGCCCCCAAAACCCCCTCAGCTCCCAAAAATCTCCCCCAAAACCACCTCAAATCCCCCAAAACCACCTCAAACCCCCCAGACCATCTCAACCCCCCTCCAAAACCACCTCAGCTCCCCCAGATCTCCCCCAAACCCCTCCCAAATTCCCCCAAAACCACCTCAAACCCCGCAAAAACCCCTCAGCTCCCAATAATCTCCCCCAAACCCCTCCCAAATCCCCCCAAATCACCTCAAAGCCCTGAAAAACCCCTCAGCCCCCCCAAAACCCACCTCAAACCCCCCAAAACCCCCTCAGCTCCCAAAAATCTCCCCCAAAACCACCTCAAACCTCCCCAGACCATCTCAACCCCCCTCCAAAACCACCTCAGCTCCCCCAGATCTCCCCCAAACCCCTCTCAAACCCCCTCAAATCCACCTCAAAGCCCCCCCAAAACCACCTCAGCTCCCAAAAATCTCCCCCAAACCCCCCCCAAACCACCTCAAACCCCACAAAAACCCCTCAGCCCCCCCCAAATCACCTCAAACCCCCCCAAAACCCCCTCAAACCCCCCCAAACCCCCTCCTGACCCCCAGGAGTGGTTCACGGTGTACGAGCACAATCGGCCCCTGCGCTGCACGGTCTCGGAGCTGGTGATGGGCAACGAGTACCTGTTCAAGGTGTTCAGTGAGAACCTGTGCGGGCTGAGCGAGAAACCCGGGCTGTCCTCCAACACTGCCGTCATCCCCAAAGCCGGTACCCCCAAAATTCGGGGGGTCTGAGGTGGTTTTGGGGGGGTTTGAGGTGGTTTTGGGGGGTTTGAGGTGGATTTGTGGGAATTCGGGGGAGTTTGAGGTGGTTTTGGGGGGTACCTGTGCGGGCTGAGCGAGAAACCCGGGCTGTCCTGCAACACTGCCGTCATCCCCAAAGCCGGTATCCCAAAATTCGGGGGCTTTGGGGTGGGTTTGGGGGGGTTTGAGGTGGATTTGTGGGAATTCGGGGGAGTTTGAGGTGGATTTGGGGGAGTTTGAGGTGGATTTGGGGGGTCTTGGGGGTTTTGAGGTGGATTTGGGGGGGTTTGAGGTGGTTTTGGGGGGGTTTGAGGTGGATTTGGGGGAATTTGAGGTGGTTTGGGGGGGGTTTGAGGTGGTTTTTGGTGGTTTGGGGCAGATTTGGGGGCACCTCTGTGGGTTTAGGAAGAGCCTCGTGATCCCCAAAACCACTCAAAGCATCCCCAAAGTGGGTACCCCCAAATTTTGGAGGGTTTTGGGGAGGTTTGAGGTGGTTTTGGGGGAGTTTGAGGCCGTTTTGGGGGAGTTTGAGGTGGTTTGGGGGGGTTTGAGGTGGATTTGTGGGAATTCGGGGGAGTTTGAGGTGGATTTGGGGGGTACCTGTGCGGGCTGAGCGAGAAACCCGGGCTGTCCTCCAACACTGCCGTCATCCCCAAAGCCGGTACCCCCAAAATTTGGGGGCTTTGGGGGGGGTTTGGGGGGGTTTGAGGTGGCTTTGGGGGGGCTTGGGGGAGTTTGAGGTGGATTTGGGGGAGTTTGAGGTGGTTTTGGGGGAATTCGGGGGAGTTCGAGGTTGTTTTGGGGCAGTTCAAGGTGGATTTGGGGGGTTTTGGGGGGGATTTGAGGTGGATTTGGTGGGGCTTGAGGGAGTTTGAGGTGGATTTGGGGGGTCTTGGGGAGGGTTTGAGGTGGATTGGGGCGGTTTGAGGTGGTTTTGGGGGAGATTGAAGGGATTTGGGAGGGTTTGAGGTGTTTTTGGGGGGCTTTGAGGTGGATTTGGGGAGGTTTGAGGTGGTTTTTGGGGAGTTTGAGGCGGTTTTGGGGGAGTTTGAGGTGGTTTTGGAGGAGTTTGAGGTGGTTTGGGGGGGTTTGAGGTGGATTTGTGGGAATTCGGGGGAGTTTGAGATGGATTTGGGGGGTACCTGTGCGGGCTGAGCGAGAAACCCGGGCTCTCCTCCAACACTGCCGTCATCCCCAAAGCTGGTACCCCAAAATTCGGGGTTTGGGGGGTCTTGGGGGGGTTTGAGGGGGATTTGATTTGGTTTGGGGGGACTTGAGGTGGATTTGGGGGAATTCGGGGGAGTTCGAGGTTGTTTTGGGGCAGTTCAAGGTGGATTTGAGGGGTTTTGGGGGGGATTTGAGGTGGATTTGGTGGGGCTTGAGGGAGTTTGAGGTGGATTTGGGGGGTCTTGGGGAGGGTTTGAGGTGGATTGGGGGGGTCTGACGTGGATTTGGGGGGGGGTTTGAGGTGGTTTTGGGGGAGCTTGAGGTGGTTTTGGGGGGCTTTGAGGTGGTTTTGGGGGAGCTTGAGGTGGATTGGTGGCGTTTGAGGTGGTTTTTGGTGGTTTGGGGCAGATTTGGGGGCACCTCTGTGGGTTTAGGAAGAGCCCCGTGATCCCCAAAACCACTCAAAGAATCCCCAAAGTGGGTACCCCAAATTTTGGAGGGTTTTGGGGAGGTTTGAGGTGGTTTTGGGGGAGTTTGAGGTGGATTTGGGGGGTACCTGTGCGGGCTGAGCGAGAAACCCGGGCTGTCCTCCAACACTGCCATCATCCCCAAAGCCGGTACCCCAAAATTCGGGGCGTTTGGGGGGGGGTTTGGGGGGGTTTTGGGGGGGGTTGAGGTGGTTTTGGAGGAGTTTGAAGTGGTTTTGGGGGGGTCTTGGGGGGGTTTGAGGTGGATTTTCGGGGGGTTTGAAGTGGATTTAGGGGGGTTTGAGGTGGATTTGGGGGAGTTTGAGGTGGTTTTGGGGGAGTTTGAGGTGGTTTGGGGGGGTTTGAGGTGGATTTGTGGGAATTCGGGTGAGTTTGAGGTGGATTTGGGGGAGTTTGAGATGGATTTGGGGGGTACCTGTGTGGGCTGAGCGAGAAACCCGGGCTGTCCTCCAACACTGCCGTCATCCCCAAAGCCGGTACCCCAAAATTCGGGGGCTTTGGGGGGGGTTTGGGGGGAGATCAAAATAATTTGGGGGGATTTGATTTGGTTTTGGGGGGTTTGACGTGGCTTTGGGGTGGTTTGATGTGGTTTTGGGGGAGTTTGAGGTGGTTTTGGGGGGTCTTGGGGAGGTTTGAGGTGGTTTTTGGGGGGTCTTGGGGGGCTTTGAGGTGGATTTGGGGGGGTTTGAGGTGGATTGGTGGCGTTTGAGGTGGTTTTTGGTGGTTTGGGACAGATTTGGGGGCACCTCTGTGGGTTTAGGAAGAGCCTCGTGATCCCCAAAACTACTCACAGCATCCCCAAAGTGGGTACCCCCCAAATTTTGGAGGGTTTTGGGGAGGTTTGAGGTGGTTTTGGGGGAGTTTGAGGTAGTTTGGGGGGGTTTGAGGTGGTTTTGGGGGAATTCGGGGGAGTTTGAGATGGATTTGGGGGGGTACCTGTGCAGGCTGAGTGAGAAACCCGGGCTGTCCTCCAACACTGCCGTCATCCCCAAAGCCGGTACCCCCAAAATTCGGGGTTTGGGGGGTCTTGGGGGGGTTTGAGGTGGATTTGGGGGAGTTTGAGGTGGATCTGGAGGGGTTTGAGGTGGTTTCGGGGGGGTTTGGGGGTTTTGAGGTGGATTTGGGGGGGTTTGAGGTGGTTTTGGGGGAGTTTGAGGTGGATTCGGGGGAGTTTGAGGTGGTTTTGGGGGGTCTTGGGGAGCTTTGAGGTGGATTTGGGGAGGTTTGAGGTAGTTTTGAGGGGGTTTGAGGTGGTTTTGGGTGGTTTGGGGCAGATTTGGGGGCTCTTCTGTGGGTTTAGGAAGAGCCCCGTGATCCCCAAAATCAATCAAAGCATCCCCAAAGCGGGTACCCCAAAATTCGGGGGGTTTGGGGGGGATTGAGGTGGTTTTAGGGGATTTGAGGTGGTTTTGGGGATGTTTGAGGTGGTTTTGGGGAGGTTTGAGGTGGTTTTGGGGATGTTTGAGGTGGTTTTGGGGTGGTTTGAGGCGGTTTTGGGGATGTTTGAGGTGGTTTTGGGGATGTTTGAGGCGGTTTTGGGGATGTTTGAGGTGGATTTGGGGGAGGTTTGAGGTGGTTTTGGGGATGTTTGAGGTGGTTTTGGGGATGTTTGAGCTGGTTTTGGGGCGGTTGTGGGTGGTTTTGGGGTAGATTTGAAGGGATTTGGTTCAGTTTTTGTGGGTTCAGAATGATCCCTGTGACCCCCAAAACCACTCAAAGCATCCCCAAAACACAAACCTCAAATTTTGTGGGGTTTTGGGGCAGTTTAAGGTGGATTTGGGGTGGTTTGAGGTGGTTTTGGGGTAGATTTGAAGGGATTTGGTTCAGTTTTTGTAGGTTCAGGATGGTCCCTGTGACCCCCAAAACCACCCAAACCCCAAACCCCAAATTTTGGGCTTAACTGAGCTCTTAATTGTGATTTTTAATTAATTGAGAATTATTAATTTAGGGTGTTTAACAAGCAATATTAATATTTCAAAGCATTTTTAGGGCTCACCCACACATTGTGACCTCCCCTTCATTACACCCCCCCTTATTTATGCATGGGGATCAAACCCCAACCAATCATCACCCCCCAAAAAAAATTCTGGGGTCCCCCTAAATCCTTCTGGGACCCCCCCAGAGCTGCGGCTGAAGCCCCCCCAGTACCAGGAGCACGATTTCCGCTCGGCCCCCCAGTTCCTGACCCCTCTGGTGGATCGCAGCGCCGTGGCTGGATACTCCACCGCCCTCAACTGCGCCGTCAGGGGGCACCCCAAGGTTTGGGGGGGCCTCGGGGGGTTTTGGGGTGCCCCTGTGCTTGTACACCCCCAATTTAGGGGGGTTTGGGTGGAGATTTGGGGTCCCGGGTGGAGATTTGGGGGTCCTGGGTGGGTTTTGGGGTCGCCAGTTCATCCCTCTACTCTCAACCTTATGGTATGGGGATAATTATGGGGGTCCTGAGGGGGTTTTGGGGTACCCCTGTGCTTGTACACCCCCAATTTAGGGGGGTCTGGGCGGAGATTTGGGGTCCCGGGTGGAGATTTGGGGGCCCTGGGTGGGTTTTGGGGTACCCCTGACACTGTTCACCCCCAAAACTGGGGGGGTTTGGGTGGAGATTTCGGGTCCTGAGGGGGTTTTGGGGATCCCCCTGTGCACGTTCACCCCCAAATTAGGGAGGTTGAGTGGACATTTGGGGCCCTGGGTGGGTTTTACCCCTGACCCTGTTCACCCCAAAATTGGGGGGGTTTCGGTGGAGATTTTGGGGTCCTGGGTGGGTTTTGGGGTCCCCAACTCATCCCTCTGCTCACAATTGGGTGGGTGGGGATGAAGATGGGGGTCCTGAGGGGGTTTTGGGGTACCCTGTGCATCTTCACCCCCCAATTTAGGGGGGTTTGGGTGGAGATTTGGGGTCCCGGGTGGAGATTTGGGGGTCCTGGGTGGGTTTTGGGGTCGCCAGTTCATCCCTCTACTCTCAACCTTATGGTATGGGGATAATTATGGGGGTCCTGAGGGGGTTTTGGGGTACCCCTGTGCATCTTCACCCCCAATTTAGGGGGGTTTGGGTGGAGATTGGGGGTCCTGGGTGGAGATTTGGGGTCCTGGGTGGGTTTTGGGGTACCCCTGACCCTGTTCACCCCAAAATTGGGGGGGTTTGGGTGGAGACTGGGGGTCCTGAGGGGGTTTTGGGGTACCCCTGACCTTGTTCACCCCCAATTTAGGGGGGTTTGGGTGGAGATTTGGGGTCCTGGGTGGAGATTTGGGGTCCTGGGTGGGTTTGGGGATCCCCCTGTGCATGTTCACCCCAAAATTAGGGGGGTCCTGGGTGGAGATTTGGGGTCCTGGGTGGGCTTGGGATCCCCCTGTGCACGTTCACCCCCAATTTAGGGGGGTTCAGGTGGAGATTTGGGGTCCTGGGTGGAGATTTGGGGTCCTGGGTGGGTTTGGGGATCCCCCTGTGCATGTTCACCCCAAAATTAGGGGGGTTCAGGTGGAGATTTGGGGGTCCTGGGGGGAGATTTGGGGTGCCCCAATGGGGCTGTGTGCTCATCCCCAGCTCTGGGTGTTTTTGGGGTGCCCTGGGATGTTTTTTGGGTTACCTTGGGGTATTTTTGGGGTGCATTTTGGGGTTCCCTTCACCAGGTGTGTCCCTCCCAGCCCAAGGTGGTGTGGGGTTCACCTGAGGAAGGATTTTGGGGTGTCCAATGGGACTATGGGTGCATCCCCAGATCTGAGTGGTTTTGGGGTGCCTTGGGGCATTTTTGGGGTGCATTTTGGGGTTCCCCTGACCGGGTGTGTCCCCCAGCCAAGGTGGTGTGAGCGAAGAACCAGATGTGGGGTTCACCTGAGGAAGGGTTTTGGGGTGTCCCAATGGGACTATGGATGCATCCCCAAATCTGAGTGGTTTTGGGGTGCCCTGGGATGTTTTTTGGGGTGCCTTGGGTATTTTTGGGATGCATTTTGGGGCTCCCCTGACCGGGTGTGTCCCCCAGCCCAAGGTGATGTGGGGTTCACTTGAGGAAAGGTTTTGGGGTGTCCCAATGGGACCATGGATGCATCCCCAAATCTGAGTGGTTTTGGGTGCCCTGGGATGTTTTTTGGGGTGCCTTGGGGTATTTTTGGATGCATTTTGGGGCTCCCCTGACCGGGTGTGTCCCCCCAGCCCAAGGTGATGTGGGGTTCACTTGAGGAAAGGTTTTGGGGTGTCCCAATGGGACCATGGATGCATCCCAAATCTGAGTGGTTTTGGGGTGCCTTGGGGTGCATTTTGGGGTTCCCCTGACCAGGTGTGTCCCCCCAGCCCAAGGTGGTGTGGCTGAAGAACCAGATGGCCATCGGGGACGACCCCAGATTCCTGGCCAGGCACAGCCAGGGGGTGCTGACGCTGCTGATCCGCAAGCCGGGGCCCTTCGACGGCGGCACCTACACCTGCAGGGCTGTCAATGAGCTGGGCGAGGCCCTGACCGAGTGTCGGCTCGAAATTCGGGGTGAGGGGGGCCCCAAAATATGGGAGGGGGTCCCCAAAATCGCGGGGGTCCCCAAAATATGGGAGCAGTTTCCAAAATGTTGGGGGGAGGTGGTGAATAGCTGGGCGAGGGTTGTGAACACCTTTGGGGAGGTGCTGGGTGAAAAAACAGCCAGGGGGGAAGGGGCACCCCAAAATCTGGGGAGGTCCTGGGTGATTTTGGGGTGGGGGTCCCCAAAATCTGGGGGGGTCCCCAAAAATCGTGGGGGGTTCCCAAAATCGGGGTGGGTTCCCAAAATTTTGGGGGAGGTCGTGAATACCTGGGTGAGGGTTGAGGTACCTGGGACTGATTTTGGGGTGAGGGAGCTCCCCAAAATTGGGGGGGGGGGGGTCCCAAAATCTGGGGGAGGTCCTGACGGATTTTGGGGTGAGGAGGTCCCCAAAATCTGGGAGGGTCCCCAAAATCGGGAGGGGTTCCCAAAATTTCGGGGGAGATCATGAATACCTGGGGAGGGTTGTGATTACCCCCAAAATCTGGGGGAGCTCCTCAAGATTTGAGGGGGTCCCCAAAATTTTTTGGGGTACCTTGGGAGGGGTTCCTGATATTGGGCTGGGGGCATTGTGGGTTTGGGGGGGAATTGAAGGCCCCTCAACTTTTGTCTCTCCCTCCACAGTGCCCCAGTGATGGTGACAAAAAATGGTGAGGGGTTGGGGGGGGCTTAATTTGGGGGGGTATTAATTTAAATTAATTAATTAATAATTAAAACCTCCCCTATTTAATTAAGGGGTTTGATTGGGAAGTTTAATGGAATGTATTTAATTGGGGGGGTTGGTTGGGAGGATTTATTGGGGGGTTAAATAGAAGGTTTTTACTTGGGTTTTGTTGGGGTGTTTTAATGGAGGGGTTTAATTGGAGGGCTTTAATTGGGGGAGATTAAATGGAGATATTTAATTAGGGATGTTAATTAGGGGGGTCTTTAATTGAGGGAGTTAACTGGTGATCTTTGAGGCTGTATTTGGGGGGATCTTTAATTTGGGAGGTTTAATTAGGAGGTCTTTAATTAGGGGGCGGTGTTTAATTGGTGGGATGGATTTTGAGGTGACATTTAAGGGGTTCCACCTCATTTTGGGGTGCTGACCCCCATTTTTGCCACCACCAGGCCAGCACCATCCTGCAGAGCCACGAGCCCATGGTGCTGAGGAAGAAGAGTGCGTGGGTGATGAAGGCCCCATGAACCCAATAAAAATAAAGAATCTGAGCAATCCCCCAGAGTCTGTGCTTCATTCTGGGGAGGGGGCACCTGAGGAATTGGGGAGCACATTTCCTACCTTTTCCACTTCATGGTTTATTCTCTTTTCCCTTGGTGTTTCCTGGCTCTTTTTCCACTCGAGGTTCTTGCCTTTTCTCCCCTCACGTTTCCCGCCCTTTATTCCCCTCACGTTTCCCGCCCTTTTGTCCCCTCACGTTTCCCACTCTTTTCTTCCTCATATTTCTTTTTCTTCCCTCACATTTCCCACCCTTTTCCCTTACAGTTCCTGCTCTTTTTCCCCTCACATTTCCCATGCTTTTCCCCCCTTATGTTTCCCACTCTTTCTCCCCTCACGTTTCCCGCCCTTTTCTCCCCTCACATTTCCCGCCCTTTTCTCCTCTCATTTTTCCCGCCCTTTTCCCCTCATATTTCTTCCCCCTTTTCCCCCTCACATTTCCTGCCTTTTTTTCCTCCCCTATCACCTTTCCCACTCTTTTCCCCCTCACATTTCCTGCTCTTTATTCCCCTCATATTTTGGGCCCTTTTCTCCCTTCACATATCTCACCCTTTCCCCCTCACGTTTCCTGCTCTTTCCCCCCCCTTTTTTCCCCCTCATATTTCCCACTCTTTCTCCCCTCACATTTCCCACCCATTTCTCTCCTCGCATTTCCTGCCTTTTTTTTCCTCCCTCCTCAACATTTCCCACCCTTCTCTCCCCTCACATTTTGGGCCCTTTTTCTCCCCTCACGTTTCCCCCCTTTTTTCCCCTCACATTTCCCTTTATTCCCCTCACACTCCCCACTCTTTCCCCCCTCACATTTCCTGCCCTTTTTCCCCTCATGTTTCCTGCCATTTTTTCTCCTCACATTTCCCACCCTTTCTCCCCTCACATTTCCCACACTTTTTCCCCTCACATTTCCTGCCATTTTTTTCTCTTCATGTTTCCTGCTCTTTTTCCCCTCATATTTCCCAGTGTTTTCTCCCCTCACGTTTCTCCCCTTTTCTGCCCTCACGTTTCCTGCCCTTTTTCCCCTCATATTTCCTGCCCTTTTTCCCCTCACATTTCCCCCCTTTTCTCCCCTTGTTTCATACCTTTTCTTCCTCTCATTTCCTGTCCTTTTCACTCAGCTTTACTGTCCTTTTTGCCTTCCATTTGCTGCCTTTTCTCCCCTCACTTTTCCTGCTTTTTCTCCCCTCACGTTTCCCGCTCTTTTTCTCCCCTCACGTTTCCCACCCTTTACCCTTCACATTTTCTGCCCTTTTTCCTCTCACACTTTCTGCCTTTTCCCCTCTCTTTTCCCACCCTTTTCTCCCTCAGACTTCCCACTTTCCCCTCACATTTTTCCATTTTCTCCTCTTTTCCCCATCCCTCTCCTTTCCCCCCTCACATTTCTTACCCTTTCCCGCTCATGTTGCCCATCATTTTCCCCCTACATTTCCCTCCCTTTTGCCCCCCTCACAGACATTCAGCAGCTCATTAAGAAGCAGAAATGTCCCTTTAATGACAACACATCTGCACCCCCCAGTTTAAGGCCTCAGCAGTGTCCCCCTCCCCAAGACCCCCTTGTGATCCCACCATCCCTCCAGGAAGGATCCCTCAGGCACTTGATCCCACACCCCCCCAAGCACCAGATCCTGCCCCATAGAGGATCCAGAACCCATTCAGGCACCCGATCCCACCCTGGTGGGGACCCCAGACCACCATCAAGGGCTGAATCCCACCCCACAGAGGAACCAGGATCTCCATCTCCAGAGGGGACCCTGACCCTGAAAAGGGCCAGATTCTGCCCCAAAAAGGATCCAGGAATCCCAGTAGGGGCTTGATCTCACCCCAAGGGGAGACCCCAGCCCTCCATAGCATCCTGATCCCACCCTGGGGTGACCCCAGCCCCCCATTAGGGGCTCAATCCTGCCCTATAGAGGGTCCAGGGTTCCCATTAGGATCCTGATCCCACCCCACGAGGGGACACCAGACCCCAGTTAGGGTCCCATACCCCCTCAGGGGG
Organism: Agelaius phoeniceus; assembly: GCF_051311805.1. Lineage (NCBI taxonomy): Eukaryota > Metazoa > Chordata > Aves > Passeriformes > Icteridae > Agelaius > Agelaius phoeniceus. The sequence continues at coordinate 1,149,564 of NC_135302.1, read as the reverse complement.
CCACCCAGACCCCCATTAGGATCCAAATACATTCCAGAAGGAGACCCCAGACCCCTCTTAGGATCCCAATCCTGCCCCACAGAGGATCCAAGACCCTTCTGGGAGCCTGATCCCACCCCAGGAATCAACCCAGACCCCCACAAAGGCCCTGATCCCGACCTGTGGGAGACCCCAGACCCCCCTTAAGGTTCTGCCTCCCCCCAGTTCACCCTGGAGTGCCCCCTCAGGCCCTCAACAGCACCAACCTCCCGGTCTGCCCCAAATCCACCCCGAACGCCACCAAATTGAGGCCGCTGAGCACGGCCACCAGCACCTTCCTGTCCCAGGGGCACGTGGCCGGGCAGCCGTAGGGTCTCCGGGACTGGCCCCCCATGTCATCCGAGAAGCTGTAGAGCGACCACAGCACCGTGGTCGCCCCGTAGGCCACCACCCCCAGCCCCGCGTAGATCCCCAACCCCCAGCGCAGCCCCTCGGGGTCCCTCATCCACCCGCACCACCCCCAGCCCAGCAGGCACCCCCCGACCAGCAGCACGCCCAGCACGAAGGACACGCAGAAAATGCCCAGACACCAACGCAGAGCCGCCGGCCCCGACGCCGCATGCAGCTCGGCCGACAGCCCGAGGAGGAGGAGGGCGAGGAAGGCTTCGGCCACCTTAAGCAGCCCCGAGGGAGTGGCCAGGTAAGGGGCGGCCTCGCCGGGTCGCGCCCGGTCGCGGGCCACCTCGGCGGCGTAGGCCAACGTGGCGATGGCCGAGGCGGCCGTGGCGGCGGCGCGGAGGGCGCGGGGGCGGCCGTAGCTGCCCTCGTGTCCCCGGAGGTGGCCCAGAGGCCACAGGATGGTGGCGGTGGCGCAAGCCATGGCGGCGGCACAAGCCAGGGCCAGCGGGAGGTCGCGGCGGGGCGGAGGGCGGCGGAAGGCGTCGTTGAGGAGGAGGAGGGTGGTGAAGACGAAGGACAAGGCCCAGGCGGACAAGCAGCCGTCGCCCTCGCCCGGGTTCCAGTAGCCGGGGGCTGCGGCCAGAGCCAGGGCCAGAGAGGGCGCTGAGGGCCTGGACGCAGCGCAGGAGGGACGGGGGGCGGCACGGAGCGGGCATCCCGGGGGCTGTGGAGAGATGGGGGGCACTGGGGCGTCAGGGGGGTCCCGGGGGGTGTTGGGGTCCCGGGGGGTGTTGGGGGATATGGGGGGATTGGGTGTATTGGGGCTGGGGGGGGTACCAGGGATATTAGGGGTTAAGGGAGTTGGGGGTAAATTTTAATCTTTTTTTTTTGTAATTTTTAATGGGGTTGTGGGTAAATTTTTGAATTTTTTTTTTTTTGTAATTTATTTTTTTAATGGGGTCGGGGGTAAGTTTTAAAATTTTTTTGTATTTTTTTTTGTTTGTTCGTATTTTTTTAAATGGGGTTGGGGGTAAGTTTTTGAATTTTTTTTTGGTAATTTTTTAAATGGGGTTGGGGGTAAATTTTTTTTTGTTGTTTTTGGGGTTTTTTGGTATTTTTCTTTTTAATGGGGTTGGGGGGTAAATTTTTGACATTTTATTTTGGTAATTTCTTTTTAATCGAGTTGGGGGTAAGTTTTAAATTTTTTTAATGGGGTTGGGGGTAAGTTTTTAAATTTTTTTGTAATTTTTTTTTTTTTTAAATGGGGTCGGGGGTAAATTTTTACCCTCAGGTTTACACCTTGAAGGTGTTGAGGGGTGGGGGGGGGGTCTGCACACAGCAGGGAGGGAAAATCCCAGGGAATGTGGAGAGAAGAGGGGCTCAGGGGGGTATTGGAGGGAATTGGGGAGCATCACTGGGATTTGGGATGTGAAGGACTGGGGAGACTGGGAATAGGGAAATCCCAGGGGATGTGGAGAGATGAGGGGCTCAGGGGGGTGTTGGGGAGTTATTGGGGAGCATCACTGGGATTTGGGGTGTGCAGGACTGGGGAGACTGGGAGGTACTGGGGTGGAATTAAGGACTGGGGGATACTGGGGGTACAGGGACCTGTGGGGAGGGGGCTGCAGAGGGTAGGGGGGGTATCAAGCAGCTGAGGAGCTTTGGGCGGGCTGGAAGGAGTGAAGGAAGTTGGGGCTTAGGGGGGAATTCCCTGCACTGGGGGGGATCCCAGGAATGCTGGGGTTCACCCCGGGGGTCTGGGGGGTCCCGGGCATGCAGGGGGTGGGGGCGGTCAGGGCTGTGCCCATATAAGGCCTTGGAGAATCTCCTTCCTTTTCCCCCCCCTCGCCTCATCCTGGGGTCGCCCCGCCCCACCCGGGCGCTGGCTGCATCCTGTGGATGATGGGGGGGGGGGGGGTCCCAAATGTCCAGGGGAGACCCCTGAGGGACAGGGGAGACCCCTGAGGGGCAGAGGAGACCCCAAAGGTCCGGGAGAGACCCCCCAGAGTCCGGGGGAGGGGGCACCCCAGGATCCCCCACCCCCTTCCCCATAAGACCTCAGGGTGGGTCCCGGCACTCACCCGTGTGGGTTCGGGTTGTTCTGGAGGAGTTTTGGGGGGTTCGGTTCGGGTCCTTCCGGACGGGAAAGTCCCGGTTCGGGTCCCCTCTGAGTGGGTTTGGGTTCCTTAGCGCGGGACGCTGCGGTTCGGGTGTTTCAGGTCTCTCCGGAGCGGTTCGGGCCCTCCCGGTTCGGGGATTCCCTCAGGCGGGTCCGGCTCCCTTCAGGCGGGTTCGGCTTCCCTCAGGCGGATTCGGATCCCCTCGTGTCGGTTCGGGTCCCTCCGGACAGCTTCGGGACCTCGTTCGGCCCCCCCGGGCAGGTTCGGGTCCCCCTTCGAGTGCAAGTTCGGGTGTTTCCGGAGCGCTTCGGCTCCTCCAAGTTCGGGTCCCTCAGGCGGGTTCGGGTCCCCTCGGGTGGGTTCGGCTCAATTCGCGCGGGACCCTCCCGGTTCGGGTGTTTCCGGAGAGGTTCGGCTCCTCCCGGTTCGGGTCAATTTGCGCGGGACGCTCCCGGTTCCGTTGTTTCGGGACGGTTCGGGTGTTTCCGGAGCAGTTCGGCTCCTCCCGGTTCGGGTCAATTCGCGCGGGACGCTCCCGGTTCCGTTGTTTCGGGACGGTTCGGGTGTTCCCGGAGCGATTCGGCTCCTCCCGGTTCGGGTCCCCTCGGGTGGGTTCGGGTCCCTCCGCCGGGCCGGTCCCAGCCGTGTCACTCCGGGCGGTGCCCACCGGGGCGTGGCCAGAGGGGTGTGACGTCAGGGGGTCCCGGGCAATGACGTCAGGGCATCACCACGAACAGGGGGGGGCTCTGGGGGGTCCCTGGGGTGTCCCCAAAGGGGGGGAGGGGCACCCACGTGCGACCCCCGCCCTCGGGTGGGTGACACGGGGGACACAGGGCGGTGCCCCCACCCCTCCCCCTACTTCCCCCTCCCTCCCGGGCTCCTTTTGGGCCGTTTTGCGCTGTTTTGGGAAGTTTGGCCGTTGCCGAGGGCAACGCGACCGCGACAGCCCCAAATATTTACTCGGTTGCCATGGCAACGGGGTGGGGGGAGGACCCCGACGTCCGGTGGGGGAGGGGGGAGCTCAGGGACCCCCCAAATTCGCCCGGGGGGTGGGGAGGGGTCCCTCGCGGCTCAGCACCTGCGGGAGGAGGGGGCTTAGGGGGGACCCGCGTGTCCGGGACCCCCCCAATGGCAGCGGGACCCCCACCCATAGATCTGGGACTCCCACCCATAAATCTGGAACCCCCACCCATAGATCTGGGACCCCACCCATAGATCTGGGACCCCCACCCATGGTTCTGGGGACCCCCACCCATGGATCTGGGACCCCCACCCATGGATCTGGGACCCCACCCATAGATCTGGGACCCCCACCCATGGTTCTGGGGATCCCCACCCATAGATCTGGGACCCCACCCATGGTTCTGAGGACCCCACCCATGGTTCTGGGGACCCCACCCATGAATCTGGGACCCCCACCCATGGATCTGGGACCCCACCCATGGACCCAGGAGCCCCATCTGTGGGTTTGGGACCCCCAACCATGGCCCTAGGACCCCACCCATAGACCTGGGACCCCCCACCCATAGACTTGGGACCCCCACCCATGACACTGGGACCCCCAGCCATAGATCTGGAACCAGCCCCATGAGTCCTGGGACCCCCACCCATGGACCCTGGGCCCCCCACCCATAGATCTGGGAACCCCACCCATGAGTCTGGGACCCCACCCATGGATCTGAGACCCCCACCCATGGACCCAGGAGCTTCATCCGTGGGTTTGGGACCCCCACCCGTATCTCAGGACCCCCCCCGTGCCCCCCCACCTCTCTCAGGACCCTCTCCCGCAGCTCTCCGGGGCTCAGGGGTCTCTCCCCCTCCTCCTCCTCCTCCTCCTCTCTCCTCCCCACCGCGGGGTCCTCCCTGTGGGGGTGGGGGAGGGGATGAGCGGGGGGCACCCTTGGGTGCTGTGAGGGGACCCCACCCCCTCCCCCACCACTGCCAGGGGGTCCCGGGGGAGCTCACCTGGGGCTGGGGGGGCGCGGAGGGGGGGGGCGGCTCCAAACGGCCTCGTTCCCTGCCAGGACCTGTGGGGGGGACCCCAAAACTGAGGGGGGGACCCCAAATCCCGAGAGGGGACCCCAAACCCTGAGGGGGGGACCCCAAACCCCCCAGGCCTCCAAAATCTCCCCCAAATCCTCCCCCAAGCCCCCATTTCCCCCCCCCTCGGGACCCCCAGTTCCTACCCCAGAGACCTTCCCTGAGCCCCAAATTTTCCCTCATGAACCCCCAAATTTATGAACCCCCAAATTTTCTCCCCAATAAATCCCCAAATTCTCCCCCATAAACCCCCAAATTTCCCAATGAACCCCCAAATTCTCCTGCAATAAATCCCAGATTTTCCCCAAGAAACCCCAAATTCTTCCCCTGCCAAACCCCAAATTCTCCCGAATGAACCCCCAAATTCTCCCTCAATAAACCCCAAATTTTTTCCGAATTAACCTCCAGATTTCCCCCAATAAACCTCCAAATTCTCCCTCAATAAACCCCCAGATTCTCCCTCAATAAACTCCAAATTTTCCCGAATTAACCCCCAAATTTCTCCCAAATTTCCCCCAATAAACCCCAAATTCTCCCTCAATAAACCCCAAATTTTCCCGAATTAACCCCCCAAATTTCCCCCAATAAACCCCAAATTCTCCCTCAATAAACTCCAAATTTTCCCGAATTAACCCCCAAATTTCCCCCAAATTTCCCCCAATAAACCCAAATTCTCCCCCAATAAACCCCCAGATTCTCCCTCAATAAACTCCAAATTTTCCCGAATTAACCCCCAAATTTTCCCAAATTTCCCCCAATAAACCCCAAATTCTCCCTCAATAAACTCCAAATTTTCCCGAATTAACCCCCAAATTCTCCCTCAATAAACCCCAAATTTTCCCGAATTAACCCCCAAATTTCCCCCAATAAACCCCAAATTTTCCCCCATGAACCCCTAAATCCTCCCCCTGCCAAACCCAAAGCTGCCCCCCCAAAACCCCCCCAAAAATCCCCCCAAACCCCCCCAATCTCGTCCCTCCCAGTCCCTCCCAGTCCCTCCCAGTCGCTCCCAGTCGCTCCCAGTTGCCCTCACCGGGTTTTGGGGTGCCCCCCCCGCAGCAGCACCCGGGTCACCCCAATTTCCAGGCGCCGCAGCTGCTCCCCACAGGGGGTCCCAATCCTGGGGGGGCTCCCCCCAATCCTGGGGGGGGTCCCCGGGGGTCCCCCTGTCCCTCCTCCAGCTGGGCCAGCAGCTCTGCCAGCCCTGGGGAGGGGGACCCCAAAATCAGAGGGGACCCCAAAACCTGGGGGTCCTTACCCCAATAACCCCCCCCAAAAAACCACCCCAAAACCCCCATAATCACCCCAAAAAAACCACCCCAAAACCCCCATAATCACCCCAAAAACCATCCTAAAACCCCATAATCACCCCAAAAAAACCACCCCAAAACCCCCATAATCACCCCAAAAAAAACACCCCAAAACCCCCATAATCACCCCAAAAACCACCCCAAAACCCCCATAATCACCCCAAAAAAAACACCCCAAAACCCCCATAATCACCCCAAAAAACCACCCCAAAACCCCCATAATCACCCAAAAACCCATCAGGACCCCCCAAAAACCACCCCAAAAACCCATCAGGACCCCCCAAAACCCCCATATCCCCAAAAACCCATCAGGACCCCCCAAAACCCCCATAATCAACCCAAAAACCCATCAGGACTCCCCAAAACCCCCATATCCCCCCAAAACCCACCCCAAAACCCCAATAACCCCCCAAAAACCACCCCAAAACCCCCATAATCCTCCCAAAAACCCATCAGGACTCCCCAAAACCCCCATATCCCCCAAAAAACCACCTCAGGACCCCAAATTGCCCCTTCAGACCCCAAATTCCTCCCCCAGACCCCAAATTCCACCACTCAGACCCCAAATTGCCCCTTCAGACCCAAAACTGTCCCTCCAGGATCCCAAATTTTCCCCCTCACGACCCCCAAATTTCGACCCCAGACCCCAAATTTCCCCCCCCAGACCCAAAACTGCACCCCCCCCGACCCCAAATTGGCCCCCAGACCCCAAATTGCCCCCTCAGGACCCCCAAATTGCCCCCCAGACCCAAAACTTCCCCCCCAGACCCAAATGCCCCCTCAGGATCCCAAATTTCTCCCCCAGACCCCAAATAAAGTCCCCATAACCCCCCCACTGCCCCCCCCAAGACCCCAAATTTTCCCCCAGACCCCAAATTGCCCCCTCAGGACCCCCAGATTCCTCCCCCAGACCCCAAATTCCTCCCCCAGACCCAAATTCCCCCATCCCAGACCCCAAATTGCCCCTCCAGGACCTGAATGACTCCCCCAGACCCCAAATAAACTCCCCATAACCCCCCCCAAATTGCCCCTCGGGACCCCCAAATTTCCGCCCCCCAGACCCCAAACTGCCCCCCAAACCCCAAAACTGCCCCTTAGGACCCCAAATTTCCCCTCCTCAGACCCTAAATTACCCCCCCAGACCCCAATTTTCTCCCCAGACCCCAAATAAAGTCCCCATAACCCCCCATTGCCCCGCCCCAAGACCCCAAATTGCCCCCTCAGACGTGAAATTGCCCCCTCAGGACCCCCAAATTCCTCCCCAAACCCCAAATTCCTCCCCCAGACCCCAAATTCCTCCCCCAGACCCCAAATTCCCCCATCCCAGACCCCAAACTGCCCCTCCAGGACCTGAATGACTCCCCCCGACCCCAAATAAACTCCCCATACCCCCCCCAAATTGCCCCTCACGACCCCCAAATTTCCCCCCTCAGACCCCAAATTGTGCCCCCCCAGATCCCCGAATTTCTCCCCCAGCCCCCAAATTGCCCCCCCAAACTGCCCCCCCCCGTTACCTGCCCTCAGGTGCTCCAGCTCCTCCCTCCCCCTCCGCTCCTGCTCCGCAGCTCCCTGAGCTCAATTTCGGGGTCCCCCCGGGGCCCCCCCGGCTCCCTCGGGGGTCTCGGCTGCTGCCACCGCTGCCCGCAGCTGGGGAGGGGGTTCGGGGGGGATTTGGGGGTTTTTGGGGTGTCTGGAGGGGATTTGGGGCAATTTTGGGAGTGGTTTGGGGGGAATTTTGGGGGGGGTTTGGGGTGTCGGGAAGGAGTTTGGGGGGGATTTGGGGTTTTTTTGGGGTGATAGGAGGATTTGGGGGTGTTTTGGTGTGTTTTGGGGTGTTGAGGGGATTTTGGGGGGGTTTGGGGTGTTGGGAGGGGATTTTTGGGTGGGTTTTGGGTGCTGGGAGGGGGTTTGGGGGGATTTGGGTTTTTTGGGGTGTCTGGAGGGGATTTTGGGGGGGATTTTGGGAGTGGTTTGGGGTGATAGGAGGGGTTTGGGGGTGTTGAGGGGATTTTGAGGGGTTTTGGGGGTGCTGGGAGGGGGTTTGGGGGGATTTGGATTTTTTGGGGTGTCTGGAGGGGATTATGGGGCAATTTTGGGAGTGGTTTGGGGGTGTTTGGGGGTGTTGAGGGGATTTTGGGGGGGTTTGGGGTGTTGGGAGGGGGTTTGGGGGGATTTGGGGGTGTCGGGAAGGAGTTTGAGGGGGATTTGGGGTTTTTTTGGGGTGTCTGGAGGGATTTGGGGCAATTTTGGGAGTGGTTTGGGGGTGTTTGGGGGTGTTGAGGGGATTTTGGGGGCTTTTGGGGTGTTGGGAGGGGGTTTGGAGGGATTTTGGGGGGGCTGCGAGGGATTTGGGGGTTTTGGGAGGATTTTGGGTGTCTGGAGGGGGATTTTGGGAGGATTTTGGGCATTTTGGGGGGGCTGGGAAGGGATTTTGGGAGGATTTGGGGGTTTTTGGGGTGTTGGGAGGGGATTTGGGGAATTTTAGGGTGCTGAGAGGGCTTTTGAGGGATTTGGAGGGCTGGGAAGGGATTTTGGGGTGTTGGGAGGGAGTTTTGGGGGGGATTTTGGGGTGTTTTGGGGTGCTGGGAGAGGTTTTGGGGATTTGGGGGGTTTCTAGGGTGTTGAGAGGGGGTTTTGTGGGGTTTTAAGGTGCTGGCAGAGATTTTGGGGGTGATTTGGGGTGTTGGGAGGGGGTTTTGGGGGGTTTTTGAGGGGGTTTTTGGTGCTGGGAGGGGCTTTGGGGGATTTTGGGGGGGATTTGGGGAGTTGTGAGGGGTTTGCGGGGTCTTTAGGGGGTTTGGGGCGGTTTTGGGATGGTTTTGGGGTGGTTTTGGGGTGGTTTTTGGGGTGTCTGGTGGGGTTTTGGGGGGTTTTTGGGGTGTCTGGAGGGGTTTTGGGGTGTCTGGTGGGGTTTTGGGGCGGTTTTGGGGGGTTTTTGGGGTGTCTGGAGGGGTTTTTGGGGTCTCTGAGGGGTTTTGGGGTCCCACCTGCCCCACGTGCTGCTGCAGCTCCTGCAGCTCCCGGTGCTGCCTCCGTCAGCAGCAGGAACTGAGAGAAGCTCTGGGCCTCCCCTGAACCCCAAAAATCAACGGGGGAACCCCAAAATCAACCGGGGAACCCCCCCAGAACCCCAAAAATCAACGTGGGAACCCCCAGAATCCATCATGGGAACCCCCCCCCGAACCCCCAAAATCAACATGGGAACCCCTCCTGCACCCCAAAAGTCACCATGGGAACCCAAAAATCCCCCCTGAACCCCAAAAATCAACACGGGAACCCCAAAATCCACATGGGAACCCCCCTGAACCCCAAAAATCAACGGGGGAACCCCCCCAGAACCCCAAAATCCACCATGGGACCCCTCAGAGCCCCCCAAATCCCCCCTGTCCCCCCCTCACCGTCCATCCAGGTCTCTTCCTCTTCCTCCTCCTCCTCCTCCTCATTTTTGGGGGCTCCAGCCCCTCCCCATCCCCTCGGGGGGTCCTCGGGGGGTTCAGGGGGGGCTCGGGGCTTCAGCTGGGGCCGAGCTGGGGGTGGGGACATCCAGGGGACCCCTAAAATCCTCCCCAAAGGTCTGGGGGGGCACCCAGGGACCCCAAAATCCTCCCCAAGACATCCAGGGACCCTGAAACCCCAACCCAGGGACCCCCAAAATCCTCCCCAGGAGATGCAGGGGCACCCAGGGACCCCTAAAATCCTCCCCAGGGGTCTGGGGGGCACCCAGGGACCCCAAAATCCTCCCCAGGACATCCAGGGACCCCGAAACCCCAACCCAGGGACCCCCAAATCCCTCCCCAAGAGGTCCAGGGGCATCCAGGGACCCTAAAATCCTCCCCAGGGGTCTGGGGGGGGGCACCCAGGGACCCCCAAACCCCTCCCCAGGAGATCCAGGGGCACCCAGGGACCCCCAAACCCCAACCCGGGGACCCCCAAAATCCTCCCCAGGAGATGCAGGGGCACCCAGGGACCCCCAAACCTCCCTCAAGGTACCCAGGGAGCTCTGGGGAGCCCCCAGGTGCCCTCAAATCACTCCCCAAAGCCCCCCCCCCAGTCCCTCCCAGTCCCTCCCAGTTCCCCAGTCCCCGTTCGGGGCCGCGCTCTCCCCTTGGTGCCCCCCAGTTCCCAATCCCAGTTCCCCCAGTCCTTCCCAGTCCCCAATCCCAGTCCCCCAATCCCAGTCCCCAATCCCAGTCCCCAATCCAGTCCCTCCCAGTTCCCCCCGTACCCATTTTCTGTCGCGCTCTCCTTTGATTCCCAGGAATCTCCGCAGGCGCCCCCAGTTCCCAATCCCAGTCCCTCCCAGTGCTCCCAGTTCCCATTTGGGCCGCGCTCTCCCCTTGGTTCCAGGAAGCTCCGCAGGCACCCCCAGTCCCCAATCCCAGCGCTCCCAGTTCCCAATCCCAGTCCATCCCAGTTCCCCCAGTTCCCAATCCCAGTCCCCAATCCCAGTCCCCAATCCCAGTCCCCAATCCCAGTCCCCTCCCAGTTCCCCCAGTTCCCGTTCCCAGTGCTCCCAGTCCCTCCCAGTCCCTCCCAGTCCCTCCCAGTCCCCTACCAGTGCTCCCAGTCTCTCCCAGTCCCCTCCCAGTTCCCCCCGTACCCATTTTCTGTTGCTCTCTCCCTTTGATTCCCAGGAATCTCCGCAGGCGCCCCCAGTTCCCAATCCCAGTCCCTCCCAGTCCCTCCCTGTTCCCAATCCCAGTGCTCCCAGTCCCCAGTCCCAGTGCTCCCAGTTCCCCCAGTCCCCAATCCCAGTCCCCAATCCCAATCCCTCCCAGTCCCTCCCAGTTCCCCCCAGTCCCAATCCCAGTTCCCAATCCCAGTGCTCCCAGTCCCTCCCAGTCCTTCCCAGTTCCCCAGTCCCCAATCCCAGTTCCCAATCCCAGTTCCCCCAGTCCTTCCCAGTTCCCCAGTCCCCAATCCCAGTTCCCCCAGTGCTCCCAGTTCCCCAGTACCCATTTTGTGTCACTCTCTCCCTTGGTGGCCCCCAGTCCCCAATCCCAGTTCCCCCAGTGCTCCCAGTTCCCCCCGTACCCATTTTGTGTCGCTCTCTCCCTTTGATTCCCAGGAATCTCCGCAGCCGCCGCTGCCGCCTCCCGGGCCCCGCTCCCGCTCGGCCCTCGTCCTGAGCCCCCCGGGACCCCCGGGAGCCCCCCCGGGACCCCCGGGACACCGGCGGGACCCTGAGGGGGACACCGGGGTCAGGGGGGAGCCGAGATTTTGGGGGGAATTTGGGGGATTCCAGGGGGGTTTTGGGGGTTCAGGTTTAGGGGTCCCAGGGTTTTTTGAGGGGTTCCAGGAGGGTTTTGGGGTGTCAGATTTTGGGGTTCCAGGGGGGTTTTTGGGGGTTCCAGGTGGGGTTTGGGGTCCCCCACCCTGTCACTCTTGGCGGTCGCTGCTCGCTCCAGCTCGGCCTCGATCTGCTGCTGGGTCTCCTCCAGCTCCTGCAGCCAATCAGAGCCCTCTGGGATCCATTCCCCAGCCAATGAGAGCCCTCTGGGATCCATCCCCCAGCCAATCAGAGCTCTCTGACCCAGGATCCATCCCCCAGCCAATCAGAGCTCTCTGTTGAGCCAGGACCCATTCCCCAGCCAATCAGAGACCTCTGGGACCCATTCCCCCAGCCAATCAGAGACCTCTGGATCCATTCCCAGCCAATCAGAGCTCTCTGACCCCGGGATCCATCCCCCAGCCAATCAGAGCCCTCTGGGATCCTTCCTCAGCCAATCAGAGCCCTCTGACCCCCGGGATCCATTCTCCAGCCAATCATAGCCCTCTGGGATCCTTCCTCAGCCAATCAGAGCCCTCTGACCCCAGAATCCATTCCCCAGCCAATCAGATCCCTCTATCACCCCAGAATCCATTCCCCCGCCAATCAGAGCCCTCCATCACGCCAGGACCCATTCCCCAGCCAATCAGAGCCCTCATCACCCCAGGACCCATTCCCCAGCCAATCAGAGCCCTCTATCCCCCAGGATCCATTCCCCAGCCAATCAGAATGCTCTGTCAGCCCAGGATCCAATCAGAGCCCTCCATCACGCCAGGACCCATTCCCCAGCCAATCAGAGCCCTCTATCCCCAGGATCCATTCCCCAGCCAGTCAGAATGCTCTGTCAGCCCAGGATCCATCCCCAGCCAATCAGAGCCCTCCGTCACCCCAGGATCCATTTCCCAGCCAATCAGAGCCCATCATCACGCCAGGATCCATCCCCCAGCCAATCAGAGCCCTCCGTCACCCCGGGATCCATCCCCCAGCCAATCAGAGCCCTCCATCACCCCAGGATCCATCCCCCAGCCAATCAGAGCCGTCCATCCCCCTGGACTCCACCCCCTGGCCTGAACTGGGGGACACCAAGGAAATTTGGGGGGCTCAGGGAGGTTTTTGGGGGGGCTCAGGGCGATTTTCTGGGGGTTTTTGGGGGGATCAGGACGATTTTGGGGAGGGGTCTCACAAAGGAAATTTTGGGGGCTCAGGGGATTTTGTGGGGTTTTTTGGGGGGTCAGGACGATTTTGGGGAGGGGTCTCACCTGGAGCCGCCGCCTCAGGAGGCGCCGCAGCCGCCGCCGCTCCCCCCGCAGCCGCTCCAGCTCCCGGCGCAGGCGGGGCAGGACCCCCAGAGACCCCCCCAAAACTGCCCCCGCCTGTGGGACCCCCCCAAATCAGTCAGGGACCCCCCCCAAAATGGGTCAGAGACCCGCCCTGCCTGTGGGACCCCCCCAAAATGGGTCAGGGAACCCCCAAAGGGACCCCCGCACAGAGACCCCAGACCCCCAACCATGTCCCAGAGACCCCCACCCATAGCCCTGAGCCCCCTCCCCAATCCCGGGGGTCTCCGAGCCCCTCCCCAATCCGGGGGTCTCCGAGCCCCCTCCCCAATCCAGGGGGTCTCCGAGCCCCCTCCCAGTCCCGGGGGTCTCCCTCACCCTCTGCAGTTCCCCCTCCCCAATCCCGGGGGTCTCCGAGCCCCCTCCCCAATCCCGAGGGTCTCACCCATAGCCCTGAGCCCCCTCCCCAGTCCCGGGGTCTCTGAGCCCCCTCCCCGGTCCCGGGGGTCTCCGAGCCCCCTCCCCAGTCCCGGGGGTCTCCCTCACCCTCTGCAGTTCCCCCCTCCAGCAGCTCCACCCTGTCCATCCGTGGGGGGGGACGGGGGACACTGAGGCCCCCATCGAGGGCTCCGGGACCCCCCCCCAGCCCCAGCCAGGGGTGCGGGACCCCCCCCATGGCTGCAGAGGAGCCCCGCTGTCCGTCCGTCCGTCCGTCTGTCCCTCCGTCCGTCTGTCCCTCTGTCCGTCCGTTCTGTCGGGGCTGGCACCGCTTTGTTGGTGGCAACGATGGGGGCAACCCCCCTCCCCCTCCCCCCCAAATGACGTCATCACCCCCAAAATTTACCCCTAAATCGCCCCCCAGCTCCCAAAATCCCCCCAAATTCCATCCCAACACCTCAAATCCAATCCCATCCCCCCAAATTCCCCAAATTCCAGCCCAGGCCCTCCAAGTTCCCCCAAATTCCATCCCAGCCCCTCAAGTCCCCCCCAAATTCCATCCCAGACCCCCAAATTCCATCCCAGCCCCCCAAATTCTATCCCAGACCCCCCAATCCCCCCCAAATTCCGTTCCAGCCCCCCCAGTACCTCAAAATCCCATCCCAGCCTCCCAAATCCCAGCCCCGACCCCCCAATCCCCCAAATCCCAGCCCAGCCCCCCCAACCCCCCCAAATTCCATCCCAGTGCCCCCCCAGACCCCCAAATTCCATCCCAGAGTCTCAAATCCCGCTCACCCCCCCCCCGTAGCCCCCAAATTCCTCCCCCAGGGTCGCCCCCACCCAGAAGCGCCCCCAAATCGGGGTCCCGGCCCCCCCAAACCCCATTCCCCCCCCAGGACCCCCCAAATTTCCCCTCCCCGCTCTCACCGCGGTCACGTGACTCCCCCCCGCCGTTGCCATGGGAGCGCCGCTGGGGGCGGGGCCTCGCTGTGACCACGTGACGCTGGAAAAAAGAGGGCGTGGTTACAGCGATCACGTGTTTCGGGATGATCCCTGCCTCAGCGGCAATCAACCAATCAGAGGCTGGGTGGGGCTCGGGCTTGTAGCCAATGACAATCAGGGCGAGGCCGCAGCTCCAACAACCAATCAGAGGCTGTTCTTTTAGCGTGAACCCCGCCCCTCTCCTTCTCGACCAATCTGAGCGCAGCGCGCCGTGGAGGAAGGAGGAACCAAAAAAAAAAAAAGCCCCAACCAATCAGAGGCCGCCAAACTTTTCAGCCAATCGGACGCCACCCCGAAATCAACAACCAATCAGAAGCCGGGATTTGGGGGGTGGGGGGGTGGGGGGTGGGGGGCGGCGAGTCTGCGTGGGCGGGGTGGGCGCGGCCAGGGATGGGTGTGGTCGTTTGGGGGCGTGGTCACTTGGTGGGTGTGGTCAGTTTGGGGCGTGGCCTGGAGTGGCGAGGCCCCGCCCACCCCGTAACGGAGCGAGCGGAGCCGCGGGAGCGGCGGGACCCCAAAAGTGGGTGGGGGGGATTGGGGGGGGTCTGAGGAGGATTTGGGGGGGATTTGGGGGGGATTTGGGGGGGATTTGGGGGTTTCTGAGAGACTTTGGGGCGTTTGGGGAGGGATCGGGGGATCTGAGGGAGTTTGGGGAAATTTGGGGGGGATTTGTGGGGAAATTTGGGGGGTTCTAAGACTGTTCAGGGGGATGTGGGGGGGATTTGGGGGGCTCCAAGGGGGGGATTGGGGGCTCTGAGGGACATTGGGGGTTCTGAGGGGGGTTCTGGGGGTATTGGAGGGGTGTCTGAGGGGGGATGGGATTTGGGGGTTCAGAGGGACTTTAGGGGGATTTGGGGGGCTCTGAGGGACTTCGGGAGGATTTGGGGGTCTCTAAGGGGGTTCAGGGCGGTTTGGGGAGGATTTTGGGGGCTCTGAGGGACTTTGGGGAGGATTTGGGGGGGATTTGGGGGAGGATTTTGGGGCCTCTAAGGAGAATTTGGAGGGGATTGGGGGGACTCTGAGGGGTTCAGGGGGGTCTGGGGGGATTTTGGGGGTTTCTGAGGGAGTTCGGGGAGTTTGAGCGGGATTTGGGGGTCTCTGAGGGACTTTGGGGGATTTTGGGGGGTTCTAAGGGGGATTGGGGGGATCTGGGGGGATTTTGGGAGGATTTGGGGGACTTTGAGGGACTTTTGGGGGAGTCTGGTGGGGATTTCGGGGGGATTGGGGGGGCTCTAATGGACTTGGGAAGTCTGGGGTGGGATTTGGGAGGGGTTAAGGGGGTTCGGGGGGGATTGGGGGGCTCTGAGGAACTTGGGGGGGATTTGAGGGGGTTCTAAAGGGGTTCAGGGGGGTCTGGGGGGGATTTGGGGTCTCTGAAGGGGATTTGGGGGTCTCTAATGGGGTTTGGGGGGGATTTGGGGTCTCTGAGGGACTTTGGGAGGATTTGGGGGGGATTTGGGGGTCTCTGAGTGACTTTGGGGGGATTTGGGGGTCTCTGAGGGTTTTTTTGGGGTGCTCTGACCCCCCCCCGAACCCCCCCAGCCCCACCATGCATCTCCTCCCGGCCGCCGTCACCGCCCTTCATCTCCTCATCCTCCTCCTCTTCTTCATCGCCACCCTGGATAAGGTGGGGCCCCCAGGGTATTTGGGGGGGTCCCAGGGCAGTTTTGGGGGATCTCAGGGTGGTTTTGGGGTCCCCCAGGGCTGGTGGGTGCCGTGTTGGGATTTGGGGGTGTTTTTGGGGTGTTTTGAGGATGTTTTGGGGGTGGTTTTGGGATGTTTGAGGGTATTTTTGGGGTGTTTGAGGGGTGGTTTTGGGGGTGTTTTGGGGATATTTTTGAGGGTGTTTTAAGGATGTTTTGGGGTGTTTTTGGGGTGTTTTGAGGATGTTTGGGGGTGTTTTTAGGGTGTTTTGAGGATGTTTTGGGGGTGGTTTTGAGGGTGTTTTTGGGGTGTTTTGAGGATGTTTTTGAGGATGTTTGGGGGTGTTTTTAGGGGTGTTTTGAGGATGTTTTGGGGGTGTTTTGAGGATGTTTTGGGGTGTTTTGAGGATGTTTTTGAGGATGTTTGGGGGTGTTTTTGAGGTGTTTTGAGGATGTTTGGGGGTGTTTTTGGGGTGTTTTGAGGATGTTTGGAGTGTTTTTGGGGTGTTTTGAGGATGTTTTGGGGGTGGTTTTGAGGATGTTTTGGGGTGTTTTGAGGATGTTTTTGGGGGTGCTTTGAGGATGTTTTCGGGGTGTTTTGAGGATGTTTTGGGGTGTTTGAGGGGTGGTTTTGAGGGTGTTTTTGGGGGTATTTTGGGGTGTTTGAGGGTGGTTTTGGGGGTGTTTTGGGGATATTTTTGAGGGTGTTTTGAGACGTTTTGGGGGTGTTTTTGGGGTGTTTTGAGGATGTTTGGGGGTGGTTTTGGGGGTGCTTCGAGGATGTTTTGCGGGTGGTTTTGAGGATGTTTTTGAGGATGTTTTGGAGGTGGTTTTGGGGTGCTTGAGGGTATTTTTGGGGGTCCCAGGGCTGGTGGGTGCTGCCGGACTCGCAGCCCTGAACCTCTGGTACGACTGCGCCCCCCCAAAACCGATCCCAGGGCTGGGAGTGCAGCAGCCTCGGGCTCAGCCGTGAGTGGGGGTCCCGGGGGGGTCCTGGGGGGTCTTTTGGGGGTCTTGGGGGGGCCTTAGGGGAGTTTTGGGAGTCCCTGGGGAGTCCTGGAGGGGGGTTTGGGGAGTCCTGGAGGGGTCCAGGGGGATTTTGGGGGGGTCCTGGGGGTATCTCGTGTGTCCCTGGGGAGTCCTGAGGGGGTTTTTGGGGAGTTCTGGGGGGTCTTGGGGGGTCCTAGGGGGTCCTGGCGGATCTTGGGGGGTCCTGGGGGGATCTTGGGGGATCCTGGGGAGTCCTGAAGGGATCCTAAGGGAGTTTTGGGGGTCCCTGGGAGTCCTGAGGGGGTTTACGGGGAGTCCTGGAGGGTCTGGGGGGATCTTGGGGGGTCTTATGGGGGTCTTGGGGGGATTTTGGGCATCCCTGGGGGGATTTTGGGGAGTCCTGGGGGTCCCTGCGGGCGGTGCAGGCGCTGATGGTGATTTTTGGGTGCTCTGGTCAGTTTTGGGGTGCTCTGGTTCATTTGGGGGGCTCACCGGGGGTCTCTGCCCCCAGCCCTGCTGCGGGGGGTGCAGGGGTTGATGGTGCTCAGTTTTGGGGGTCTGTGCTCAGTTTTGGGGTGCTCTGGTTAATTTGGGGGGCTCACCGGGGGTCTCTGCCCCCAGCCCTGCTGCGGGGGGTGCAGGGGTTGATGGTTTCCGCCCTGCTGCTCTCGGCCTTCGGCCTCCTCCTCTTCCTCTGGCAGCTGCTGGCGGGGCCCCGCGGGCGCCTCTTCCTGCCCTCAGCCGCTGCCCAGCTGCTGGCAGGTCAGTGACCCCCAAAATGGGGCACCCCAAACCCCTGGACCCCCCCCAGAACCCCCTGAGGCTCTCCAAAACCCTGGAGTGTCCCTAAAATCACTGGGGCTCCCCAAAACCCCTGGAGCGTCCCTAAAAATCACTGGGGCTCCCCAAACCCCTGGAGTGTCCCCAAAACACCCGGGACCCCCCCAAAATTGATCTGGGTGCCCCCAAATTGATCTGGGTCCCCCTGAACACCCCCAAAATTGATCTGGGTCCCCCCGAGATTGGTCTGGGTTCCCCTGAACCCCCCCCTGCACCCCTGAAACCCCCCAAATTCCCAGCTCCTCCCAAGCCCCTGTGCCCTTCCCATGTCCCTGTCCCCCGAGTGTCTCCCCAGTGTCCCCCCAAATGTCCCCCCGTGTGTCACCGTTGATGTCACCCTGATGTCCCCCTGATGTCCCCCCCGGTGTCCCCACAGGGCTGGCGGCGCTGTTGGGGGCGGGGCTGTTTGTGGCCGGAGGGGGCGGGGCCAGCGTTGGGGGCCGCCCCCGGGCACTGTCCAGCGCTGGCCGGGCTGGGCGGGGCCTTGGCTCTGGCCAGCGGGGGCGGGTACCTGCGGCTGCGGACACGCGACTGACCACGCCCACCGGGGACACGCCCACTGGACACGCCCACTCGGGAAATGCCCATTGGGCGCACCTGCTGGACACACCCACCTGGGACACGCCCACGGACACGCCCACTGGCATACTCACCTGGAACATGGTCGCTGGCCACGCCCACCCGGGACACACCCACTGGACACACCCTCTGACACGCCCACTGAACGCAGCAACTTTCAAAGCCCGTTGGACACGCCTACCTTGGACACGCCCACCTGGGACACGCCCATTGAACACACCCATTTGTCACACCCACCTGGGACACACCCATTGGCCACACCCCCTGGACACGCCCTCTAGGATACGCCCACCTGAGACATGCACACTGGAGAAGGCCCCTCCCATCCCAACCAATTACCCTCCAGTGATGTCATTGATGGCCAGATGGTGACATCATCACACCACGTGACCACTGACATCGTCAGTGTGGCCAATGAGAGCTCTGATGGCGCTGACGTCGGCGATGACATCATCAACAAGATGGGTGTGGTCAATGACGTCACCAGCATGGCCAGTGATATCATCAACAGCATCAGCATGACCTATGACATCATCAGTGAGATGGGCGTGGCCAGTGATGTCAGTGACATCAGCAGCAGGCCCACGGTGACCAATGGCAGAACTGATGTGGCCAGTGATGTCATCAACGGGGTGGGCGTGGGCAACGACATCACCGCTGGTGTCAACATGACCAATGACATCATCAGTGTGTCTGATGACATCATCACAGGGGGTCAGGGATCGCTGCAGGGCATTGTGGGTAATGGGGGTGGGGCAGAGCCACCACCCATGAGGGGATTGGGCTGCTGGGATCTGTAGGGGCATCTATGGGGGGGCATTATAGGGGGAGTCTATAAGGGCATCTGTAGGGGGGTCTATAGGGGCGTCTATAGGGGGGGCATCTATAGGGGGGGCATCTATAGGGGGGTCTGTAGGGGTGTCTATAGGGGGGTCTATAGGGGGAGTTTATAGGGGCGTCTGTAGGGGGAGTCTATAGGGGCGTCTATCGGGGGGGTCTATAGAGGGGTCTATAGGATTATATGAGGTCTATAGGGGCCTCTATAGGGATCTATAGGGGCGTCTATAGGGGGGTCTATAGAATCATATGGGGTCTATAGGGGGGTCTATGGGGTGTCCATAGGGCTGTCTATAGGGGTGTCCATAGGGGTGTCCATAGGGGTGTCTATAGGGGGGTCTATAAGGCGGTCTATAGGGGCGTCTATAGGCCGATCTGTAGGGGGGTCTGTAGGGGTCTCTATAGGGGTCTTTATAGGGGTGTCTATAGGATCACATGGGGTCTATAGGGTTGTCTATAGGAGTGTCTGTAGGGGTCTCTATAGGGCATCTATAGGATCATATGGCGTCTATAGGGGAGTCTATGGGGGGGGTCTATAGGATCATATGGGGTCTATAGGGTGTCTATAGGGTGCTGCAGGATCATATGGGGTCTCTAGGGCTGTCTATAGGGGGGTTGTAATGGGTCCTTATGGGGCTGTGAGGATCTCTATAGGGCACTGTAGGTCTCTATATGGCACTATAGGTCACTGCGAGGTGTTACAGGTCCCCATAGCTCAGCAGAGCACTGCAGGGTGCCATAGGGGGCGCTACGAGCATGCTGTGAGGTGCTGGAGTCTGCTATAGGGCGCTATAGGTCTCTATGGGTCTCTATAGGGTCTCTATGGGTCTCTATAGGGCGCCCATGGGCACGGCCCCTCCCCGTAGGCCACGCCCCCACCCCAAAGCCGCGCGAGGCAGGGGGCGGAGCCTCGCTGAGGGCGCGGCCAATCAGAGGAAGTAAAAGGGCGGGAAAAGCGCTGAGGGGAGCGAGGGATGGAGGAGGGAGAGACTCCTCGGGACCCTCCAAACCTCCCTCAGAAACCCCCAGACCTCCCTCAGGACCCCTCTGGACCTCAATATGAGGCTCTCCAGTGGTGGGTGAGCCCCTGGTTCTGAGGTTTGGTCATGGGGGGCTTCCCTCATTCCCGTCCCCTCACGCTGAGGGCGCCATCATGGCGGGGGGTCCCCATTTCCCTCACGCACCTCCCCTTATCCCACCGTGGGGATCTCCACCACGGCAGGGCTGCGGTCCCCACCGTGTCCCTTTTCCCTCCCCGCTGATGTCGCAGTCACCCAAGCGTGGCTCTGGACTGGAAGCAGCTGCTGGACAGGTGATTAACGCGATTCATTAGCGCATGGCCGCGGGGGCAGCCAGGCGTGGCCTGGCCCTGTCCTCCTCCCGCCTGTCCCCAGCAGCCACCAGCTGGTCCTGTCCCACTGCCTGTACCTGGGCCACCAACTGTCCCTGGCTCACCTGTCCCTGTCCCCAGCTGCCACCTGGCCTGAGGCAACGGCCCGTCCCTGTTCCCCCAGCTGTCCGTGTCCCCATCCCCTGAAGCGTCCCTGTGGCCACCATAAAGCTGCCCCCCAGTCGCCCCTCCTGCCCCACAGCCCCCAAGCCTGCCCCACACCCCAACAGCCGCCCCATAACTCCCCCAGAGTCTCCAGAGGGGGCTGCGAGTGTCTGGGGGTACCCCAAAGAATAACTGGGATAACTGGGAGGGGGCTCTGGGGGGAATTTGGGGGTGCTGAGAGCTTTGGGATAACTGGGGGGGGATTGGGGTCTTTGGGGGCCTTTCAGAGGCATTGGGGGGTGCATTGAGGGGATGGGGGGGGCTGCCGGTCTCTGTCGCGATATGGCGACAGGCTCGGGAAAGGGGGGGGGTCAGCCCGTCCTGCGCCCCTCCCTCGGCGGTACCGGGAGGGGGCGTGGTCAGTACCGGGAGGGGCGTGGCCGATAACGAGAGGGGCGTGGTCAATATCAGGAGGGGGGCCGGTACCGGGAGGGGCGGGGCCGATACCGCAGGGTGTGTGGCCAGTACCGGGAAGGGCGGGGCCGATACCAGGAGGGGCGGAGTCGGTACCGAGAAGGGGCGGGGCCGGTACCGCAGGGGGCGGGGCCGGGCCGGTGTGTCCCAGTGACCGGCGGCGGCAGCGGCGGGGATGCGGCGGGGAGTGTGAGAGGTGAGCGCCGGCCGGAGACCCCTCCCCACGGAGCCCCCCTCGCCCACCCCCGGGACCACCCGACAGACCCCCCTGAGAACCCCCCCGGGACCACCCGGGACCGAAGGACCCCCCCCCCCGCTCTCCCTGGAGACCCCCACAGCCCCCCCCGGGAGCTCCTCACAAGCCCCCCAGGACCCCCCCTCAATGCTCTGACCCCGTGACTGTCCCCCCACAGAGCCCCCCGGGACCCCTGCCCCCCATCCTGCACCCCCACCAACCTGACAGAGCCTCGACACCACCCCCTGCCCCCCCCCCCCCCCAGCTCTCTGACCCCCCCCGGGACCCCCAACACCTCACAGACCCCCCCCCCCCCGTCACCCTGAGACCCTCTCAGGACCCTCCAGCACCCCCCGCTCCAGACCCCCTGGGACCCCCCAAGACCCCTTGGGGACATCCCCTGGGACCCCGATATCCTCTGGGACCCCAACACCCCCTGAGACCCCCCCTCCCCGCATTTTCCAACGTCCAAAACCATCCCTGATATCCCCCCCATAGACCCCAACCCTCGAGACCCCCCCCACAGCTCCCTGGCACCCCCAAACGCCAGAAAATCCCCCAAGAACCCACAGAGCCCCTCCACAAACACCCCAACAGCAACACCCCAACAGCAACACCCCAAGACCTCCCTGACACCCCCAAACAACCCCAATCTCCTTGGCGCCCCTCAACACCCCTCGACACCCCCGAACCCCCCCGACACCCCCAACCCTTTCCGACACCCCTAAAAAAGCCAACAACACCCCAAAACTACCCCAACAACACCCCCCAACACCCCGAAAACACCCCGACAACACCCCGACAACACCCTGACACCCCAAAACCACCACAGCCCCCCACCCTACAACCCCCCAAACCCCCCCCCCCCTTCCCTTTCCCCGCGGGCTGGGACACCCCGATACCCCCGGGGAGTGGGGGGGCAGGGACAGACAGACACGGGGACAGCCAGCAGGACACGGGGACAGACAGACGGACAGACGGACGGACAGACAGGCGGCCCCGCCGCACCGCCCGCCTGCCCTATTAGTATTCTGCGAGCGGCAGCGGGTGCTGCAGGGCGGGGGGGGGGAGCGGCGGGGCCGGACTGGGAGGCACTGGGAGGCACTGGGAGGGACTGGGAGGCACTGGGAGGGCTGGGAGGGGGTGTGGGGGGGAGATGGTGCCCAGTTGGGGGGGTCGGGGTCCAACTGGGGGGGACTGGGAGGGTTTGGGGGGGGAATAGGAGGTGCCGGGGTCTCGTTGCAGGGGACTGGGGGGGGGGGGCTGGGAGGGGATGGGGAGGGAGCTGGGAACCAGTTTGGGGGACTGGGAGGGACTGGGGGGACTGGGAGGGGATGGAGAAGGAACTGGGAACCAGTTTGGGGGACTGGGAGGGACTGGGGGGACTGGGAGGGGATGGAGAAGGAACTGGGAACCAGTTTGGGGGACTGGGGGGAACTGGGATGGAATTGGGGAGCTGAGAGGGGATGGAGAGGGAACTGGGAACCAGTCTGGGTGGACTGGGAGGAACTGGGAAGGGATGGAGAGGGAGCTGGAAACCAGTTTGGGTGGACTGGGAGGGACTGGGAGGATTGGGATGGGGGGAATGGGGAGAGCTGAATGAGGAATGGAAGGGGCTGGGGCCAACTGGGAGGGACTGGGAGGGAGGGAATGGGAGAGGGGGGAACTGGGAGGGACTGGAATGGGAGAGGGGGAAACTGGGAGGGACTGGAAAGGGAGAGGGGGGAACTGGGAGGGACTGGAAAGGGAGAGGGGGGAACTGGGAGGGACTGGGGGCAGCTGGGGGGGGCTAGAATGGGACTGGGAGGGACTGGGGAGTGCTGGGGTCTCACTGTGAGGCACTGGGAAGGGATGGGAGGGGAACTGGGATAAACTGGGATCCAGCTGGGGGGCCTTGAATGGGATTTGGAGGGACTGGGAGGGATTTGGGGTGGAATGGGGGATACTGGGAGGGACTGGGAGGGATTTGGGGTGGAATGGGGGATACTGGGAGGGACTGGGAGGGATTTGGGGTGGAATGGGGGATACTGGGAGGGACTGGGAGGAGCTGGGACCCAGCTCGGGGCTGTGGAATGGGAGGGGAGGGAGGACTGGGAGATGCTGGAGTTTAACTGGGAGGGCACTGGGGACCAGTTTGGGGCACTCGGAGGAACTGGGATCCAGCTGGGGGGTGTCAGAGTGGCACTGGGGGTACTGGGATCCAACTGGGTGAACTGGAAATGGCCTGGGGGGCCCAGGATGAACCAACTGGGTAAACTGGGATGGGAGTTGAGAGCTGGGGGCGGGGGGGATCCGACATTTTGGGGACATTTTGGGGACATTTGGGGCTTTTGGAGGGAGGATCAGGGGGGGATAGAAGGGCTGGACCTCCCCCCCTCACTGTCCCCTCCTCCCCCAGGTGCTGCCACCAACCCAAACCCCCCCCGTGTGTGTCCCCAACCCCCCCAGTGTCCCCAACCCCCCCCCCGGTGTCCTCTCCGTGTTGTCCCTCCCGGCCGAGATGAGGCAGAGCCCCCCCGAGAGGAGCTTGGGCCAGGTAGGACCCGGAGGGGACACGGAGGGGACACAGGGGGTGGCACCGGGGCTGGGGACACGGAGGGAACAGGAGGGGGACACGGCCGGTGGCACCTGGGGGGGACACGGAGGGGGGTGAGGACATTGAATTGTCACCCCGTCGTCACGGGGACGGTGACACAGCTTTGTCTGCTGCCGGCATGGGGACAATGACACAGGGGCTGTGGGGACAGTGACACGGGGGGTGTGGGGACAGTGACACAGGGGCTGTGGGGACAGTGACATGGGGGCTGTGGGGACAATGACACAGGGGGGGTGTGGGGACAGTGACATGGGGGGTGTGGGGACAGTGACACAGGGGCTGTGGGGACAGTGACACGGGGGGTGTGGGGACAGTGACATGGGGGTGTGGGGACAGTGACACAGGGGCTGTGGGGACAGTGACACAGGGGCTGTGGGGACAGTGACATGGGGGTGTGGGGACAGTGACACGGGGGGTGTGGGGACAGTGACACAGGGGCTGTGGGGACAGTGACATGGGGGTGTGGGGACAATGACACGGGGGGTTGTGTCCCCCTCCGGCACGGGGACAGTTTGTCCTCGCTGGTGTGGGGATGGGGACAGGGGTTTGTCACCCTCCTGCTGCTTTTTGGGATGATGGTGACAGGGGTTTGTCACCTCCTGGCACGGGTTTGTCCCTGCTGTTCTGGGGACAATGACACAGGTTTGTCACCCGCTGGCACCGGTTTGTTCCTGCTGGTTTGGGGACGGTGACAGGGCTTTGTCCCCGTTGTTTTGGTGACAGTGACAGGGGTTTGTCACCTGCTGTTTTGGGGACGGTGACAGGGCTTTGTCCCCATGTTCTGGGGACAGTGACAGACGTTTGTCACCTGCTGTTTTGGGGATGGTGACAGGGCTTTGTCCCCCTGTTTTGGGGACAGTGACAGACGTTTGTCACCTGCTGTTTTGGGGATGGTGACAAGGCTTTGTCCCCTGCTGTTTTGGGGACGGTGACAGGGCTTTGTCCCCCTGTTTTGGGGACAGTGACAGACGTTTGTCACCTGCTGTTTTGGGGATGGTGACAGGGCTTTGTCCCCTGCTGTTTTGGGCACAGTGCCAGGAGTTTGTCACCCACCAGCACAGGTTTGTCACCCCAGCGCTGTGGGGACAGTGACACAAGTTTGTCCCCGCTGCTTTGGGGACAAAGCAGTTTGTCACCTCGTTGCCATGGGGACGGTGACAGGGGTTTGTCCCCAGTGTTTTGGGGACGGTGACAGATTTGTGTGTGTGTGTGTGTCCCCATCCTGGGGACAGCGAGGGGGGTTTGTCCCTGCTGCTTTGGGGACAGTGACTGGGTTTTGTGCTGGGCTGTTACTGGGGTTACTGGTGGTTACTGGTGGGCACTGATATCTCCGTGTCTGACCCTCCCCTGCTGCTGGTGGGCACTGGTGGGCACTGGTGGGCACTGGTGGTTACTGGTAGGCACCAATATCTCCATGCCTGACCCTCTTCTGTTGCTGGTGCTTACTGGTGGGCACGGTGGGTTACTGGTGGTTACTGGTGGGCACTGGTGGGCACCATTATCACCATTTCCCCCCTCCCCTGGTGCTGGCAGGTTACTAGTGGGTACTGGTGGTTACTGGTGGGCACTGGTGGGTACTGGTGGTTACTGGTGGGCATTGGTGAGCATTGTTGGACACTGGTAGGTGCTGGTGGACCCTGGTGGTTACTGGTGGGCATTGGTGGGTACTGGTGCTCACTGATGGGTACTGGTGGGCACTGATGGTCATGGGTGGTTGCTGGTGGTCACTGGTGGGTACAGGTGCTCACTGGTGGTTACTGGTGAGCACTGGTGGTTACTGGTGGTCACTGGTGGTCACCGGTGGTTACTGGTTGTGACTGGTGGGTACTGGTGTCCCTTCAGGGCACAGCGGTGGTGGCACCATGAGCCCCCCGGTCCCCGTGCCCGTCCCTGCTGGCAGGATGCTGCTTGCCCTGGCCCTGGTGGGCACTGGTGGTCACAGGTGCTCACCGGTGGTCAATGGTGGGCACTGGTGGGTACCGGTGGTTACTGGTGCTCACTGGTGGTTACTGATGGGCACTGGTGGTCACTGGTGGGCACTGGTGGGTACAGGTGGTCACTGGTGCACACTGGTGGTTACTGATGGGCACTGGTGGGCACTGGTGGGTAGTGGTGCTCACTGGTGGTTACTGGTGATTACAGGTGGTTACTGGTGGTCACTGCTGGTCACTGGTGCTCACTGGTGGGTACTGGTGATTACAGGTGGTCACTGGTGAGCACTGGTGGTCACTGGTGGGTACTGGTGAGCACTGGTGGTCACTGCTGGTCACTGCTAGTTACTGGTGAGCACTGATGGTTACTGGTGAGCACTGGTGGTCACTGGTGGTCACTGCTGGTCACTGGTGTTCACTGGTGGGTACTGGTGAGCACTGGTGGTTACTGTTGGTCACTGCTGGTCACTGGTGTCCCCGCAGGGCGCAGCGGTGGTGGCACCATGAGCCCCCCGGTGGTCCCGCTCCCCGTCCCCGCCGGCAGGATGCTGCTCGCCCTGGCCCTGGCCTGCGCCAGCCCCTTCCTGGAGCCGCCGGCGGCGCCGCGCCGGACGCTCAACGTGGCCGTGATCCTGAGCGGAGCCTCCTACGGCCCCGCTGGGCCCCGCCTGGCGCCCGGAACCTTCCGGAACTTCTCCTTGGACGTGAACCCCGTGGGGGTGGTGCTGAACGACACCAACCCGCGCAGCCTGATCGTGCGGCTGTGCGACGTGCTGAGCTCGCTGCGCATCCACGGCGTCGTCTTCGAGGACGACACGCGCTCTGAGGCCGTGGCGCAGATCCTGGACTTCATCTCGGCCCAGACCTCCGTGCCCATCATCGGTGTCAACGGCGGCTCCGCCATCGTCCTCACGCCCAAGGTGACGCCCCCCGAGGTGACCCCGAGTGGGTTTAGGGACAGCCGAGTGTCCCCAGATGGAGCTGGAACCAATCAGCTGCGCTCAACCCAACTGTCGGCAACCCCAGCCCTGTCTAGGGGCACCCAACTGTCCCCAGCTGTGTCCAGAGCCACCCAACACAACCCCAGCCATGTCTTGTGTCACCCAGCTGTCCCCAACCCAACCCCAACCGTGTCTAGGGGCACCTGAATGTCCCCAGCCCTGTCTAGGGGCACCCAACTGTCCCCAGCTGTGTCCAGAGCCACCCAACACAACCCCAGCCATGTCTTGTGTCACCCAGCTGTCCCCAACCCAACCCCAACCGTGTCTAGAGCCACCTGAATGTCCCCAACCCGACTGTCCCCAGGCCCCAACCATGTCCAGTGTCACCCAAACATCCCCAGCCACGTGTAGATCCACCCAACTGTCCCCAACCCCGTGGTCCCCAAACCCCAACACCCGACCATCCTCAACCCTCAACTGTCCCTAACCCCAACCACGTCTGGTGTGACCCAACTGTCCCCAGCGTGAATGTCCCCAGCCCAACTGTCCCCAAGCCACAGCTGTGTCCAGTGTCACCCAAACATCCTTGTAGATCCACCCAGCTGTCCCCAACCCTGTGGTCCCCAAACCCCAAACACGTTCCAGCCCCACCCAACCATCCTCAACCCAACTGTCGCTAACCCTGGTGTGACCCAACTGTCCCCAACGTGACTGTCCCCAACCCAACTGTCCCCAGGCCCCAACCGTGTCCAGTGTCACCCAAACATCCCTGCAGATCCACCCAGCTGTCCCCAACCACCTTCCAGCCCCACCCGACCATCCTCAACCCAACTGTCCCCAACCCCAGCCACATCTGGCGTGACCCAACTGTCCCCAACGTGACTGTCCCCAACCCAACTGTCCCCAACCCCAACCACGTCTGGCGTGACCCAACTGTCCCCAACGTGACTGTCCCCACCCTGTGTCCCCCACCCTGCCACGCCCACAGGAGAAGGGCTCCACCTTCCTGCAGCTGGGCTCCTCCACGGAGCAGCAGCTCCAGGTGATCTTCGAGGTGCTGGAGGAGTACGACTGGACGGCCTTCGCCGTGGTCACCACGCTGCTGCCAGGCTACGAGGACTTTGTGGACTACGTGGAGGTGCTGACCGACAGCAGCTTCATCGGCTGGGAGCACCGCGGCGTGGTCACCCTGAACCTCACCGACGACCCCGAGGGCGCCCGGACGCGCCGGCAGCTGCGCGAGGTCTCGGCGCAGATCCGGCTGCTCTACTGCTCGCGCGACGAGGCCGAGGCCGTGTTCCGCGCCGCGCGCGACGCCGGCCTCACCGGGCCCGGCTACATCTGGTTCGTGGTGGGCACCAACCTGGGGGGAAGCGAGCAGCTGCCCGAGCACGTGCCCGCCGGGCTGTTCGCCGTGCTGTCGGCCGGCTGGCGCGACGACCTGCAGCACCGCGTGCACAACGGCGTGGCCATCGTGGCCAAGGGCGCCGAGGCGCTGCTGCGCGACTACGGCTTCATCCCCGAGTTCAACAACGACTGCCGCGCGCCCAATGTCACCCAGATCAACGACAACCTGCACAGGTGGCACTGCTGGGGTGGGGTGGCACTGCTGGAGGGTGGCAGGTGGGGCTGGGGTTGGGTTGGGGACAGTTCAACAACGACTGCCGCGCGCCCAATGTCACCCAGATCAACAACAGACAACCTGCACAGGTGGCGCTTCTGGGGTGGGGTGGCACTGCTGGGGTGGTGGCAGGTGGGGCTGGGGTTGGGTTGGGGACAGTTCAACGACTGCCGCGCGCCCAACGTCACCCAGATCAACGACAACCTGCACAGGTGGCGCTTCTGGGGTGGGGTGGCACTGCTGGGGTGGTGGCAGGTGGGGCTGGGGTTAGGTTGGGGACAGTTCAACGACTGCCGCGCGCCCAACGTCATCCAGACCAACCACAGACAACCTGCACAGGTGGCACTTCTGGAGGGGGTGGCACTGCTGGGGTGGTGGCAGGTGGGGTTGGGGTTAGGTTGGGGACAGTTCAACGACTGCCGCGCGCCCAACGTCACCCAGATCAACCACAGACAACCTGCACAGGTGGCACTGCTGGGGTGGTGGCAGGTGGGGTTGGGGTTAGGTTGGGGACAGTTCAACAACGACTGCCGCGCGCCCAATGTCACCCAGATCAACGACAACCTGCACAGGTGGCACTGCTGGGGGGGTGGCAGGTGGGGTTTGGGGGTGGTGGGAGGGTAGTGGTGGCTCTAGATGTGATTGGGGTTAGGTTGGGGACAGTTGGGTTGGGGACAGTTGGACTGGGGACATTCAGGTGGCTCTAGACATGTTTGGGGACAGTTGGGTTGGGGACATTTAGATGGCTCTAGACATGGTTTGGGTTAGGCTGGGGACAGTTGGGTTGGGGACATTCAGGTGGCTCTAGGCATGGTTGGGGACAGCTGGGTTGGGGACAGTTGGATGACCCTAGACGTGGTTGTGACTGGGGTTTGGTTGGGTTGGGGACAGTTGGGTGGCTCTAGATCCATTTGGGGACATTCAGGTGACCCTAGACATGCTCGGGATCAGGTTGGGGACATTCAGATGACCCTAGACACACTCTGGGTCATGTTGGGGACATCCAGGTGACCCCAGACACTCTCTGGGTCATGCTGGGGACATCCAGGTGACCCCAGACACTCTTGGGTCATGTTGGGGACATCCAGGTGACCCCAGACACTCTTGGGTCATGCTGGGCAGGTACTTCATGAACATCACGTGGGGACAGAAGGATTTCTCCTTCAACGAGGACGGGTACCTGGTGAACCCCTCGCTGGTCGTCATCTCCCTCAACAAGGAGCGCACCTGGGAGGTGGTGAGTGTCACCCTGGGGACAGGGGTGTCACCTTGGGGACAGGGGTGTCCCCAGGGCGCCCGTCTGCTCAGTGCTGGAGTTCCAGGCACGGTGACAATGCCACCACAGCGTCCCCAGGGCTTGGTGCCATCTGCTCCTCACTGTCCCGCCCCTCACGCCACTGTCACGCTGTGTTGTCACAACAATAACGTGGCACCCGGGGGTGGCGGTAACACCTGGGCAGTGACGGTGACACCTGCGCAGTGACGGGGACACCTGGCAGTGATGGAGACACGGCTTGGCCTCCTGCCCTGTCACGGTGACACCTTGGCTGGGGTCCCACCAAGGTGATCCTGTCATTGTCCCCAGCAGGAATGTCCCATCATGGTGACACCTTGTCCTCTTCCTCACCATTTCCCTACCATGGCGATGGCATCATTGTCCCCAAAGGTGACACTCTGGCACAGTGACATTTCCTCTGCCTGTTACCCACTGTCATTGTCCCTAGCAGTGACCCTTGCTGTGGTGACATCCCATCATGATGACACCTTGGCCTGTCACCCTCTGGGTGTCCCCACGTGTCCCCAAATGTCCCCCGGTGGGCAGCTGGGAGCAGCAGGTGCTGAGGCTCAAGTACCTGGGGTGGTAACATTGTAGGTGGTGGCATTGTAGGTGGTGACATCCCATCATGGTGACACAATGACCTGTCCCCATGTGTCCCCACGTGTCCCCAGGTGGGCAGCTGGGAGCAGCAGGTGCTGAGGCTCAAGTACCTGGTGTGGTCACACTGTCAATGGTGACACCTTGGCCTTGTCCCCACGTGTCCCCACATGTCCCCAAATGTCCCCTCCAGGTGGGCAGCTGGGAGCAGCAGGTGCTGAGGCTCAAGTACCCGGTGTGGTCGCGCTACGGGCGGTTCCTGCAGCCCGTGGAGGACGGGCGGCACCTGACGGTGGCCACGCTGGAGGAGCGTCCCTTTGTCATCGTGGAGAACATCGACCCCGCCACCGGCACCTGCATCCGCGACTCCGTGCCCTGCCGGCGCCAGCTCAACCGCACCGCCAGGTGGGGACACCGCGGGGACACCGTGGGGACACCTGGGGGTGTCCCCAAGACACTGAGGGTTGTCCCAACCACCTTGGGGGTGTCCCCACCATTTTGGGGGTGTCCCCAGAAGCTTGGGGATGTCCCCACCAACTTGGGGGTGTCCCCACCACTTTGAGGGTGTCCCCAGCAGCCTGGGGGTGTCCCCAGGACCCTGGGAGTGTCCCCAAGACCCTGGGGGTGTCCCCACCACTTTGGGGGTGTCCCCAAGACTCTGGGGCTGTCCCCAGCAGTCTGGGGGTGTCCCCAGCAGTCTGGGGGTGTCCCCATGACCTTGGGGGTGTCCTCAAGACCCCGGGGGTGACCCCAGGACCTTGGGGCTGTCCCCAACACCCTGGGTTTGTTCCTGCTGCCATGGGGTTGTCCTCATTCTGGGGGTGTCCCCAAGACCCTGGGGGTGTCCCCAAGACCCCGGGGGTGTCCCCACCACTTTTGGGGTCCCCTGCAGCCCCCCGCCCTTTGAGAAGAAGTGCTGCAAAGGTTTCTGCATCGACATCCTGAAGCGCCTGGCGCGGGCCCTGGGCTTCACCTACGACCTGTACCTGGTCACCAACGGCAAGCACGGCAAGAAGATCGACGGCGTCTGGAACGGCATGGTGGGCGAGGTGGGACCCCAAAAACACCTCCCTGTGCCCCAAAAATACCCTTCTGTACCCCAAAAAATATCCCTCTGTACCCCAATAATACCCCAGAACCCACCATGGATACCCTTTGGGGATGGGGGGTGGGGAGAGACCCCCAGGGAGGGTCAAGAAGGGAGGTGGGACCCCAAAAACACCTCCATGTACCCCAAAAATATCCCTCTGTGCCCCAAAATACCCCAAACCCACCATGGACACCCCGTGGTTATTGGGGCTGGGGAGAGACTCCCAGGGAAGGCAACCAAGGGGGGCATGGGGGAAGGTGAGACCCCCAAAAATAAATCCCCACACCCCAAAAATAAATCCCCACACCTCAAAAATATCCCTTTGTGCCCCAAAAATACCCCTGTGCACCCCAAAAATACCCCAGAATCCACCATGGATACCCCGTGGTTATTGGGGCTGGGGAGAGACCCCCAGGGAGGGCAACCAAGAGGGGGCTGGGGAGGGCATAGGGCATCCAAAAAATGTCTCACCTGACCACACCCCCTCCGGCCACGCCCCCCTGGCCACGCCCTGCCCCGCCCAGGTGTTTTACCGGCGCGCGGACATGGCCATCGGCTCCTTGACCATCAACGAGGAGCGCTCCGAGATCATCGACTTCTCCGTGCCCTTCGTGGAGACCGGCATCAGCGTGATGGTGTCCAGGAGCAACGGCACCGTGTCCCCCTCCGCCTTCCTGGGTACCCCAAAAACCCCAAAGGGACCCCAAAAACTCCAAATCCTGGTTAGGATCTCCAAAATCCCAACTGGGATCTGCAGAACCCAACTGGGATCTCCAAAATCCCAACTGGAATCCCCCAATCCCAACCAGGATCAGCGTGATGGTGTCCAGGAGCAACGGCACCGTGTCCCCCTCCGCCTTCCTGGGTACCCCAAAAACCCCAAATCCTGATTGGGTAGCCCAAAATCCTGACTGGGATCCCCAGAATCCCAACTGGGATCCCCCAATCCCAACTGGGATCAGCGTGCTGGTGTCCAGGAGCAATGGCACCGTGTCCCCCTCCGCCTTCCTGGGTACCCCAAAAACTCCTAATCCTGATTGGGTACCCCAAAAACCCCAAATCCTGATTGGATAGCCCAAAATCCTGACTGGGATCCCCAGAATCCCAACTGGGTTCCTCCAATCCCAACCGGGAGCCCCCAAACCCAACTGGGATCCACAAATCCCAACTGGGATCCCCCAAATCCCAACTGGGATCCTCTAAAACCCAACCAGGATCCCAAATCCCAACTGGGATCCCCCAATCCCAACTGGGATCAGCGTGATGGTGTCCCGCAGCAATGGCCCCGTGTCCGCCTCCGCCTTCCTGGGTACCCCAAAGGGGCCCCAAAATCCCAACTGGGATCCACAAAACCCAACTGGGATCTGTAAAACCCAACTGGGATCCCCAGAATCCCAACTGGGATCTGTAAAACCCAACTGGGATCTCCCAAACCCAACTGGGATCCCCCAAAACCCAACTGGGATCTGTAAAACCCAACTGGGATCCATCAGAACCCAACTGGGATCCCTCAAAACTCAACTGGGAACCCCAAAACCCAAGTGGGACCCACAAACCCCAACTGGGATCCCCCCCATGTCCCCAGTGTCCCCAATGTCCCCTCAGAGCCGTACAGCCCGGCTGTGTGGGTGATGATGTTCCTCATGTGTCTCACTGTGTATCCCCATGTCCCTCCATGTCCCCAATGTCCCCGATGTCCCCGCAGAGCCGTACAGCCCGGCCGTGTGGGTGATGATGTTCCTCATGTGTCTCCATGTGTCCCCATGTCCCCAATGTCCCCTGATGTCCCCAATGTCCCCGATGTCCCCGATGTCCCCAATGTCCCCGATGTCCCCGCAGAGCCGTACAGCCCGGCCGTGTGGGTGATGATGTTCGTCATGTGTCTCACCGTGGTGGCCGTCACCGTCTTCATCTTCGAGTACTTCAGCCCCGTGGGCTACAACCGGAGCCTGGCCAGCGGCCAGCGTGAGTGTCCCCCTGTCCCTGTGTCACCCCCAGGTGTCCCTCAGTGTCCCTGTGTCACCCCCAGGTGTCCCCAGGTGACCCTCAGTGTCCCCAGGTGTCTCCCAGGGCTGGGGAGCTCCACATTCACCAGTGACAAATCCATCGGCTGCTCTGGGCGTTGATGGGGTCCCCTCGTGTCCCCTTGTGACCCTCCCAGTGTCCCTCTGTCCCCGTGTCACCCCCTGGTGTCCCCAGGTGTCCCCCAGGGCTGGGGAGCTCCACATTCACCAGTGACAAATCCATCAGATGCTCTGGGCGTTGATGGCATCTCCTTGTCCCTTTGTGTCCCCTTGTGACCCTCCTGGTGTCCCCTGTCCCTGGGTGTCCCCAATGTCCTCAAGTGACCCCCAGTGTCCCCAAGTGACCCCTCAGTGTCCCCAGGTGACCCCTGGTGTCCCCCAGGACTGCGGAGCTCCATGTTCACCAGTGACAAATCTATTGGCTGCTGTTGGTGTCACCTGTGTGTCCCCATGGTGTCCCCTGTCCCCAGGTGTCCCCAGGTGACCCTGTCCTCGTGTCCCCTGTCCCTCCAGGTGCAGGTGGCTCCACCTTCACCATTGGTGTGTCCATCTGGCTGCTGTGGGCGCTGGTGTCCCCCATGGTGTCCCCTGTCCCTGTGTGTCCCCATGGTGTCCCCTGTCCCTTGGTGACTCTGTGTGACCCCAGGTGACCCCAGGTGACCCCAGGTGACCCTGTCCCCATGTCCCCTGTCCCCCCAGGCGCGGGTGGCTCCACCTTCACCATCGGCAAGTCCATCTGGCTGCTGTGGGCGCTGGTGTTCAACAACTCGGTGCCGGTGGAGAACCCCAAGGGCACCACCAGCAAGATCATGGTGCTGGTCTGGGCCTTCTTCGCCGTCATCTTCCTCGCCAGCTACACGGCCAACCTGGCGGCGTTCATGATCCAGGAGGAGTACGTGGACACCGTGTCCGGCCTCAGCGACCGCAAGGTGACACAAGGGGACACCGGGGGGACACCGGGGGGACATCAGGAGGACATTGAGGTGACATCGGGGGGACACCATGGGGATATCAGGGGGACACCATGGGGGACACAGTGGGGACACAGTGGGGACACTGGGGGGACACCACAGGGACACGGTGGGGAAACCAGGGGGACATCAAGGAGACGTCAGGGGGAGACCAGGAGGACATTGGGGGGACACCAGAGGGACATCAGGGGGACACTGGGGGACACCAGGGAGACATTGTGGGGACAGTGAGGGGACATTGTGGGGACACCGAGGGGACATTGTGGGGACACCAAGGGGACATTGTGGGGACAGTGAGGGGACATTGTGGGGACACCGAGGGGACATTGTGGGGAAAACCAGGGGGACACCGAGAGGACACCGAGGGGACACTGGGGGGATATCAGGTGGGACACCACAGGGACATGGCGGGGAGAGCAGTAGGACATCGAGAGGAAACCAGGGGGACATTGGGGGCAGACCAGGGGGACATCAGGAGGTGACAGCAGGGGACAGCAGGGGACACTGGGGAGACACTGGGGGGACACCAGGAGGGTCACTCGTTGTCACTTTTGGGCGTTTGGTGGCCCAGGTGGTTTTTTGCCCATTCCCAAGGATTTTTGGGGTTTCTGAAGTGAATTTTGGGGTTTCTGATGTAATTTTTGGGGTTCCTGATGAGATTTTTTGGGTTTCTGATGTAATTTTTGGGGTTTTTGGGGTGCAGTTCCAGCAGCCCCAGGAGCAGCACCCCGCTCTGAAGTTCAGGAGATGTTCTTGGGGCTGTGGTGTCACTTTTGTGTCTTTGGTGGATGTTTTTGGGTCCCTCTTAGCTCAGGTGGTTTTTTACCCATTCCCGTTAATTTTTGGGGTTTCCGATGAGATTTTTGGGGTTCCTGATGTGATTTTTGGGGTTTTTGGGGTGCAGTTCCAGCAGCCCCATGAGCAGCACCCCGCTCTGAAGTTCATGGTGGTGTTTTTGGGTCCCTCTTGACCCAAGTGTGTTGTTGAGTGTTCCCATGGATTTTTGGGGTTCCTGATGTGATTTTGGGGGTTCCTGATGCAATTTTTGGTGTTTTTGGGGTGCAGTTCCAGCAGCCCCAGGAGCAGCACCCCCCTCTGAAGTTCATGAGATGTTCTTGGGGCTGTGGTGTCACTTTTGTGTCTTTGGTGGATGTTTTTGGGTCCCTCTCAGCTCAGGTGGTTTTTTACCCATTCCCGTTAATTTTTGGGGTTTCTGAGGTGGTTTTTGGGGTTTTTGGGGTGCAGTTCCAGCGGCCCCATGAGCAGCACCCCCCTCTGAAGTTCATGGTGGTGTTTTTGGGTCCCTCTTGACCCAAGTGTGTTGTTGAGTGTTCCCATGGATTTTTGGGGTTTCTGATGTAATTTTTGGGGTTCCTGAGGTGATTTTTGGTGTTTTTGGGGTGCAGTTCCAGCGGCCCCAGGAGCAGTACCCCCCTCTGAAGTTCGGGACGGTGCCCAACGGCTCCACGGAGAAGAACATCCGCAGCAATTACCCGGCCATGCACAGCTACATGGTGCGCTACAACCAGCGCGGCGTGGAGGACGCGCTGCAGCACCTCAAAACGGGGTAAAAACCGGGGGAAATGGGAAAAATGGGGGAGAATGGGGGGGAAATGGGGGGAAATGGGGGAGAATTGGGGGAGAAATGGGGAAAATGGGGGGGAAATGGGGGAGAAATGGGGAAAATGGGGGAAATGTGGAAAAATGGGGGTAAATCGGGGAGAAATGGGGAAAATGGGGGAAATGGGGTATGGGCGGGAATAACAGGGGAAAAATGGGGTACGGGGGAAGAATGGGGAAAATGGGGAGAAATTGGGGAAAATGGGGGAAATAATGGGGAAAATAATGGGGGAGAGGGGAGAAATGGGGCAGGGTCTGGGGGCGTGGTCTGGGATGGGAGGAGCCTGGGAGGGGGAGGGGTTTGTGGCAGATGGGCGTGGCTTGGTGTGGGCGTGGCATAGGATGGACAGAACCAAATAGAGGAGGGGCCTTGGATGAAGGGGAGGGGCTTGAGGGGGTGGGGATTTATGGGAGTGGGAGGAGCCAGATTGTGAATGGGCGCGGCTTTGTATAATTTATGCAATGGGTGTGTCTCTGTGGGCGTGGCTTGAATGCAGGTTAACAATCGGTGGGTGGGGCTTAGCTGACAGGGCGTGGTTTCAATAATGTGGGCGTGGTCTGTATGTGATGGGCGGGGTTTGTGGGGATTGATGTCACCGTGGCAGGTCCTGTGGGTGGGGCTTAGTGCACAGGTGAGGCTGTGGGTGGGGTTTAGCTGTCATGGGCGGAGCCTGGTGTGCATAGGCGTGGCCTTCAGGCTGTGGGCGGGGCATAGGGGCCGGGTTTAGCACACAGGTGATGCTGTGGGCGGGCTCTATGTGCTGTGGGCGGGGTTTCCGCGCAGTGGGCGTGGCTTAGGCCGGTGGGCGTGCCCCGCAGCAAGCTGGACGCCTTCATCTATGACGCGGCCGTGCTGAACTACATGGCCCGCAAGGAGGAGGGCTGCAAGCTCGTCACCATCGGCTCGGGGAAGGTCTTTGCCTCCACCGGCTACGGCATCGCCCTGCAGAGGGGATCCCGCTGGAAACGCCCCGTGGACCTGGCCCTGCTCCAGCTCCTGGGGGACGGTGGGTTTGGGGGGATTTGGGGGGTCTTTAGGGCGTTTTTGGGGGATTTGGGGGATTTGGGGTCCCTACGGCATCGCCCTGCAGCGGGGATCCCGCTGGAAACGCCCCGTGGACCTGGCCCTGCTCCAGCTCCTGGGGGACGGTGGGTTTGGGGGGGATTTGGGGGGTCTTTAGGGCGTTTTTGGGGGATTTGGGGGATTTGGGGTCCCTATGGCATCGCCCTGCAGAGGGGATCCCGCTGGAAATGCCCCGTGGACCTGGCCCTGCTCCAGCTCCTGGGGGACGGTGGGTTTGGGGGGGATTTGGGGGGTCTTTAGGGCGTTTTTGGGGTGGTTTTGGGGGGATTTGGGGTCCCTACGGCATCGCCCTGCAGCGGGGATCCCGCTGGAAACGCCCCGTGGACCTGGCCCTGCTCCAGCTCCTGGGGGACGGTGGGTTTGGGGGGGATTTGGGTGTCCTGGAGGGGTTTTGGACCTTCTAACACCTTAAAATGACCCCTCAACCTCCTAAGATGACCCTCAAACCCTCCAAGATGGCCTTCAAAGCCCCCCAGATGCCCCCAAACCCCCTGAGATGACCCCCAGGCCCTAAAGCCACCCCCTAATCCCAGCAGGATGAGCTTCAAAGCCCCCAGGATGACACTAAACCCCCTTGAGATGCCTCCAAACCCCCTGAGATGCCTTCAAACCCCTGCAAGATGCCTCCAAACCCCTCTGAGATGCCCCCAAACCCCCCAAGATGCCCTCAAACCCCCAAGGAACTTCTCTAGGAGCTCTGGGAACCCCTCTAAGACCCAAAGAGTTCCTCCAAACCCCCCTGAGATGTCCCCAAACACCTCTGAGATGCCTCCAAAACCCCCCTGAGATGCCTCCAAACCCCCCGAGATGCCTCCAAACACCTCTGAGATTATCCCAAAGCCCTCTGAGATGTCTCCAAACCCCCCTGAGATGCCCCCAAACCCCCCCGAGATAGCTCCTAACCCCTCTGAGATGCCTCCAAACCCCCTGAAACGCCCCCAGACCCCCCCAAGATGCCCCCCTGACCCCGTGGCTGCCCCACCCCAGACGAGATCGAGATGCTGGAGCGGCTCTGGCTGTCGGGGATCTGCCACCAGGAGAAGCTGGAGGTGATGAGCAGCAAGCTGGACATCGACAACATGGCCGGGGTGTTCTACATGCTGCTGGTGGCCATGGGGCTGAGCCTGCTCGTGTTCGCCTGGGAGCACCTGGTGCACTGGAAACTGAGGCACCTGGGCACACCTGGGCGGCTGCGCTGCCTGCTGGCCATCAGCAGGGTACGGGGACATCGGGGACAGCGGGGACATTGGGGATGTTTGGGGGGATTGGGGACATCGGGGACAGCGGGGACATCAGGGGGATTGGGGGCATTGGGGACATTGGGGACATTGGGGACATCGGGGACATCAGGGGGATTGGGGACATTGGGGACATTGGGGCATTGGGGGGCATTGGGATATTGGGGATATGGGGTGCATGGGGGGCATTGGGGACATTGGGGAGATTGGGGGATTGGGGACATTGGGGAGACTGGGGACATTGGGGGGGCTTGGGGACATTGGGAATATTGGGGATATGAGGGGACATTGGGGGTGTTTGGGACATTGGGGACATTGGGGATATGCAGGGCATGGGGGACACTGGGGGCATCAGGGACATTGGGGGACATTGGGATATATTGGGGACATTTGGGACATTGGGGGTCATGGGGACATTGGGGATATGCAGGGCATGGGGGACATTGGGAACACTGGGAGCATTGGGGGCACTGGGGACATTGGGGGTGTTTGGGACATTGGGGACATCGGGGGATTGTGGGGATTGGGGACATTGGGGGGACGTGGGGACACTGGGGGGATTGAGGACTTGGGGACATTGGGGACATCAGGAACATTGGGGATGTGGGGGGGATTGGGGGGACATTTGGGGGGATTGGGGACACTGGGGGTGTGGGGACAGCGGGGGGACGTGTGGGGCAATGTGGGGACATTGGGGACAGTGGTGGGCCAAGGGCCATGGAGGGACACAGAGCTTCCTGGAGGGGACACGGGGACATTGGGGGACATCAGGGCACAGGGTGGGGACACCCACTGCCCCCCCACAATGTCCCCAATGTCCCCTGTGTGTCCCCTCCCCCCCAGGGCATGTACAGCTGCTGCAGCGCCGAGGACCCCCCCACGCCCCCCCCCCACGCCCTGCGCGCGCCCCCTGCGCGCCCGCCCCTCCCCCCACGCCCCCCTCCCTCCCCACCCCCACCCCCCCCCCGCGACCGCCGCCCCCCCCCCGAGCGCTGGCGCCCCCTCCCCCCCCCCCCTCCTCGCGCCGGGGGGGCCCCCCCGATTCCTTCCATCGCTTCTACGGCCCCATCGAGCCCCAGGGCCTCGGCCGGGCCGGGGGGGGTCCCGCTCCCCGCCCCCCCCCCGCTACCCCCCCTCGACCCCCCCGGACGCCTTCACCCCCCCCTGGCCGCGCCGCGCCCCCCCCCGCGGGCACTACGAGCCCCTCGGAGCGGGGGGGGCGCCCCGGGACGAGCCCGAGCCCCCGTTCGCGTACGCGCGCCTGAGCTACGAGGACGAGCGGAGCCCCCCCGCGCCCCCCCGCCCCGCGCCGGCCCCCCCCGGGCTGGGGGGGGGGGAGGGGACCCCGAGGCTCAGCCCCTGCTGAGGCCCCGCCCCCACCCTCACCTGTGCCGGGCGGGGCACGGCCCCCCCCCACCTGGCCCCGCCCCCCGCGCTGTACCCCGACATCTCCGACTCGGACTCGGAGGGGTGCGAGCCCCGCCCCTCCCCCCCCCCGCCCCTCCCCCGCCCCCGCAGACCCCCCCGCCCCCCCCGCACCACCCCCCGTGCTGGTGCTCCCCGCCCCACCCCCACCCCCTCCTGCCCCTCCCCCCCCTATTTCTGCACCGTGCGGGGGGGCCGAGAGCGGGGACCCCTCCCCCCGCACCCCCCCCCGGGGCGCTGCTGGTCGGCCGAGAAACTGGGGGGGGGGGGCGGGGGGGGTCCCTGGGGGGGGTTACGGGCCTGGGGGGGGGGCTGGGGCAGCCTGGAGTTTTTGGGGTCCCCCCCCCCTCCTCCCCCCCCGCACTACGCGCCCCTCCCCCCCCGCTGCCGCAGCTGCTCGGCCGAGCGGCTCCGGGACTGGGGGGGGGAGGGGCAGGGATGGGGACCCCCCCCGCCCCCCCCACCACCATTCCGGCTATTGGGGGGGGGGGTCCCTGGGGGGGGTTTTGGGGCGCGCCCCTCCCCCCGCCCCACCGCCGGCACGGCCCCCCCCTGCGCGCGCCGCCCCCCCCCCGGCCTCGCGCAGCCTCGAGGACCTGAGCGCGTGGGGGGGGGGAGGGGGGAGGAGGGGCCTGGGGGGGGCTCTGGGGTGGGGGGGGGCTCTGGGGACCCTCCCCCCATCACCACCCCCACCCCCATCACCCCCCCCATCCCCCCCATGGCCCCTCCCCCCGAGGCGGGGCTCCCTCCCCTCCCCCACCCCCCCCACACCACAGCTGCGGGGGGGGGGCGCGGGGGGGCGGAGCCGCTGGGGGCCCGCAGAGGCTCCGCCCACTTCTCCAGCCTCGAGTCCGAGGTATGACCGGGGGAGGGGGGGGGAGGGGGGACACCGAGGGGGACACCGAGGGGACACCCCTGGGACAGAGGGGACACCCCTGGGACAGCCCGGGGAGAGAGGGGACAGCCCTGGGGACACCACTGGGGACACCCCTGGGACAGAGGGGACAGCCCTGGGGACACTCCCAGATCCCCTGGGGACACTCCCAGATCCCCTGGGGACACCCCTGGGACAGAGGGGACAAACTGGGGACACCTGGACATCGCCAGGACAAAAGGGACACCCAGTGGGACACCCAGCGGGACACCCAT
Organism: Agelaius phoeniceus; assembly: GCF_051311805.1. Lineage (NCBI taxonomy): Eukaryota > Metazoa > Chordata > Aves > Passeriformes > Icteridae > Agelaius > Agelaius phoeniceus. Next base: position 1,109,071 of record NC_135302.1, on the reverse strand, counting down.
GGGAGAGAGGGGACAGTGGGGACACCCCTGGGGACACCCCTGGGACAGCAGGGACACCTCGGGGACACCCCTGGGACACTCCTGGGGACACCCCTGGACACGCCCACAGCCCTGGGGACACCTTGGGGACACCCCGGGGACACCCCCACAGCCCTTGGGACGCTCTGGTGGCCCCTGCGGTGACACTGAGGACACGGAGGGGCCCCCCCGGCTCCTGAGGTGACACCAGCGAGGACACGGACACGGCGGGTGGCACCTGATGGGACAGCGGGGACAGCGAGGCACCCACGGGGACAAGGACACGGACACGGACACGGAGGGTCCCTGTAGTGACACCGAGGAGGAGGAAGAGGTCACCCGGGTGACACTGGCAAGGACAGCAGGGACAAGGACGCGTCCCCCATGGAGTGGCAGCCACCAGGACCCCGTGGTGACACCGGCAGGGACCAGGACATGTCCTGGTGGCAGCGAGGACAAGGAGTGGTGGCACTCGTGGTGACAATGGGGACACGGACGGGTCCCTGTGCGGTGACACCAGGAGGACAAGGACAGGTCCCGGTGGCACCGAGTGACAACGAGGACAACGGTGACAAGGAGGTGACACTGTGAGGACAAGGACAGCTCGGTGGCACTGAGGTGACACCAAGGTGACAATGAGGGGGACAGTCCCCACGGTGTCACTGCTGGGGACAAGGACAGGTCCCCGCTGAGGTCACGTTTTGTCCCCTCGTCCCTAAAGTGCCACCATGAACATGAGCCCTGTCCCCAAGGGTGACACCAGGGCCACCAACAAAGCCCAGGGGACAGCTCGGGGTGTCCCTGTCCCCACAGGTGACACCAACCAATGGCTGTCCCCATGGGTGACACCACAACACTGTGGGTGACACCGTGACCGTATTGGTGACACTGTGACCCTGTGGGTGACACCAACCAATGGCTGTCCCCATCAGTGACACCAGAACACTGTGGGTGACACCGTGACCCCATCAGTGACACCACAACACTGTGGGTGACACTGTGACCCCATTGGTGACACTGTGACCGTATTGGTGACACTGTGACCCTGTGGGTGACACCAATGAGTGACACCACGTCCTTGTGGGTGACACTGTGACCCTGAGGGTGACACCAACCAATGGCTGTCCCCACGGGTGACACCAGAACACTGTGGGTGACACCGTGACTGTATTGGTGATACTGTGACCCTGAGGTGACACCAACCAATGCCGGTCCCCACGGGTGACACCACAACACTGTGGGTGACACTGTGACCCTGTGGGTGACACTGTGACCCCATCGGTGACACCACAACACTGTGGGTGACACTGTGACCGTATTGGTGACACTGTGACCCTGTGGGTGACACCACGTCCCTGTGGGTGACACTGTGACCCTGAGGGTGACACTGTGACCCCACTGGTGACATCACAACACTGTGGGTGACACCGTGACCCCATAGGTGACACCACGTCCCCACGGGTGACATCACATCCCCACGGGTGACACCACGTCCCTCTGGGTGGCACTGTGACCCTGTGGGTGACCCTGCAGGTGACACTGTGATCCCGAGGGTGACACTGTGACCCTGCGACCCCACAGGTGACCCCAAGGGTGACACCGTGACCCCCTAAGGTGACACCGTGACCCCGAGGGTGACACGGTGACACCGTGACCCTGTGGGTGACACTGTGACCCCACAGGTGACCCCGAGGGTGACACCGTGACCCCGAGGGTGACACCGTGACCCCGTGGGTGACCCCGTGGGTGACACTGTGACCCTGTGACCCCGAGGGTGACACCGTGACCCCGTGGGTGACACTGTGACCCCCCCGAGCCGCGCGGGCGTTGGGGACGCTCCTGTCCCCTCCTGTGCCGTGGGGGATGGGCTGGCACCATCCGCTGTCCCCGTGTCCCCAAGGCCGCCCCCTCCCCCGCCCCGCTGCTGCTGCTGCTGATAACGTTTTTAATTAATGAATAATTAATTAATTAATTAATTGGGGGGGGAAGGGAGGGGGGAGACGAAACTGTGAGTGACGGTGACACCGCGATATCGGTGACGCCGTGACATCGGTGACATTGGTGACACTGTGACATCGCCACACCGCGACTGTGACACCGGGGCCACCCGCGGCCCCTCCCCTGCTCTGTCCCTTGTCACCCCCCCTTGTCACCCCCTCACGTCCCTGTCACTCCCATGATGTCCCTGTGTCCCCCATGTCCCTGTGTCCCCCCATATGTCCCTGTGTCCCCCCATATGTCCCTGTCACCCCCTGTCCCTGTCACTGCCCCCTTGTCCCCAATGTCCCTCTGTCCCCCCTCACAATGTCCCTGTGTCCCCAATGTCCCCATGTCCCCCGTCCCTGTCCCCCCACGATGTCCCTGTCCCCCCACAATGTCCCCCCTGCCACTCCCTCGTGTCCCTGTCACTCCCCCATGTCCCCATGTCCCTGTCACCCCGTTCCTGTCACCCCCCCAATGTCCCTGTCCCCCCATGATGTCCCCATGTCCCTGTCACCCCCCCCAATGTCCCTGTCCCCACAATGTCCCTGTCCCCCCCCTGTCCCAGCCCTGCCCATCCAATAAAGAGCTTTTCTATTCCTGCTGCAGCCGGACAGACGGACACGGCGGGGACAGAGGGACACGGGAGGGGACAGGGGAGGGGACACGGGAGGGGACGAAGGGGACAGAAGGGACGAGGGAGGGGACACCGGGGACAGAGGGACACCGGAGGGGACAGAGGGACACCGGAGGGGAGGGGGGAGGGGACACCGGGGACAGAGGGGAGGGGACACGGGAGGGGACAAAGGGGACAGAAGGGATGAGGGAGGGGACACTGGGGAGGGAACACGGGACACGCGAGGGGACAGAGGGGACAGGGGAGGGGACAGGGGGGACACGGGAGGGGACACCAGAGGGTAGAGGGGACAGAGGGGACAGAGGGGAGGGGACACCAGAAGGGACAGAGGGACACGGGAGGGGACACTGGGCACACAGGAGGGACAAGGGAGGGGACACCGCGGTGCCACCCACCCGGGACCCTCCCCCAATCCCCTCCCCCAGTCCCCTCCCCCATTTTAAGGCCATTTCCACCTTTTTCGTTTCTTTTTTTTTTTTCTTTTTTTTGTCACTTTTTATTTCGCGGGCCGTTCAATTCCCCGCGTGAAAAAATAGCTCTGAGCCCCTCCCCCCCCGCCCCTCCCCCACCCCCGCGGGGCCCCCGCCCCTCCCCCAACACCCCCCCCCCGGGGCCCCCCCGTTTGGCACAGCCCCTCCCCCCCCCTTCCTGAGTCAGAGACCCCCCCCAAAACGGGGGGCGCGCCCCCCCCCCAAAAAAAACAAACCCCGGAGATGGGGGGGGAGGGGGGATTGCACCGATCCCAGGGGAGGGAGGGGGGGTCATGAATATTCATGAGGTGTTAATAAATAGTAATTAAAGGGGGGGGGGAGCTCGTTACAGCGCAGCCCGGGGGGGGAGGGGCTGGAGACCCTCCCCCCAAAAAAGCACGAGGCGAGGGGGGGCCCCCCCCAAACATGCAGCGAATTGGGGGGGGAGGGGGGAGGGAGAGCGGCCAGGGAGCAATTAGTCCTCATTAGCATCTCATTTGCATAGGAGTCATTGCATAAGGCTCCCGCCGCGCTGGGGAGGGGGGAAGGGGGATGGAGCGGGGGTTGGGGGAGGGGGGGACCCCGATAAAGGTTTGGGTTGATTCAGGGGTTTTGGGGTTTTTTTGCATATTACAATAAATACCGGCGGGTCGGACATGCAGACATGCTGGTCGGGGGGGAGGGGCGCCCAGGGGGCCCCACCCCCCAAACTGCCGCCCCCAGGGACCCCCCCTGGGGGGAGAACAGCTTTGGGGGGGTCCCGGCCCCCCCCAAAAGGGGGCGAGGCCTGATTTGGGGGCTCTGGCCTAGTCCCGTTACCATGGAAATGCAGCCTGGCCTTGCAATAAAGCTCAGACCTGCTCCTGTTACCATGGAAACACAGCCAGGCCTTGCAGTCGGGGTCAGGCCTAGTCCTGTTACCATGGAAACACAGCCTGGCCTTGCAGTCAGGGCTTAGGCCTGCTCCCGTTACCATGGAAATGCAGCCTGATCTCAAGTGAGGGCTCAGGCTGCTCCCATTGCCATGGAAACACAGCCTGGCCTTGTGGTAAGGGCTCAGGCCTAGTCCCGTTACCATGGAAACACAGCCTGGCCTTGTGGTAAGGGCTCAGGCCTAGTCCTGTTACCATGGAAACACAGCCTGGCCTTGTGGTAAGGGCTTAGGCCTAGTCCCGTTACCATGGAAACGCAGCCTGGCCTCACAACAGAGCTCAGGCCTAGTCCCGTTACCATGGAAATGCAAGCCTGGCCTCACAGTAGGACTTCACCTACACCTGTTACCATGGAAACAGTCTGATCGCACTGTGAAGGTTCAGGCCTTGTCCTGTTATCAGGAAATGTAGCCTGGCCTTGCAGCAGTACCTAGCCTAGCTCTGTTACCATGGAAACATGGCCTGGTGTCAGAATACTGCTCAGGCCTAGTGCAGTTACCATGGAAACACGGCCTGGACTGTAGTGAGGACTCTGGCTTGATCTTGTTACCATGGAAACACAGCCTGGCCTTGCAGTAGTGCCGGGCCTAATCCTGTTACCATGGAAACGAAGCCTGGACTAACAGTAGCGCTTAGGCCTAGTCCTGTTACCATGGAAACACAGGGTGGCCTTAGCCTAGTCCTGTTACCATGGAAATGCAGCCTGGACTAACAACAGAGCTCAGGCCTTGTCCCATTACCATGGAAACGCAGCCCGGATTCACAGTAGAGCTCAGGCCGAGCCCTGTTACCATGGAAACGCAGCCTGATCTCAAAGTGAGGGCTCAGGCCTGCTCCTGTTACCATGGAAACGCAGCCTGGCCTTGCAGTAGAGCTCAGGCCTAGTTCCATTACCATGGCAACGAAGCCCGGATTCACAGTAGAGCTCAGGCCTAGTCCTGTTACCACGGAAACGCAGCCTGGCCTCGCAGTAGAGCTCAGGCCTAGTCCCGTTACCATGGAAACGCAGCCTGAACTCCTAGTGGGCCCGGTTTCCCCCCTTCTTCCCCCATCTTGGGGTGACGCTGCCACCACAGGGGGGACAGGGGGGACACCCGGGCAGGGCCCTACCTCGCCGTCGTCCTCTGCCATCGGCGCGTCCGGCGGCTCCAGTTATTGCTTGGGGGGGTGTGGGGAGCCAGGAGGGAGGACACACACGGGGGGGGACGGACAGACGGACATCAGGGACACACAGAGGGGACACACGAGGTGAGGTGACACCAATTTAGGGGGGGCTCCCCAAGTCCTGAGTGATCATGGAGGGGGGGGACACACGGGTGGGGGGGAACAACAAGGACGCCCAAACCCCCCCGAAACTGGGGTGGGCTTGGAGGGACCCCAAATCTGGGGGGGGACACCCAGTCCAGAAAGTGCAGTGCAGCCTTGGGGTGACACCGGGGCGGGGGGGTCCCCTCGTCACCCCCTTTCACAGTCTCTAGGGGGGGCACCCTTCCCTTTTAGGGGAGGAGGGGGGGGGTGGGGTGTCCCCAAAATCACCCCCCCCCCCATGCCGGGGTGCCCCCTCCCCCCATTGCCACTGATGAGTTTTTTTCCCCCATTTCTCCCCATTTTCTGGGGGGGGGGGGGGAGGGGAAGGGGGGCAGGAAAGGGGGTGTGGGGTGGGGGGAGGGGCTTCCCCGCCCCCCCCCTCCTCAGAGGATGGAGGGGATGGGGGAGCGGGGGCGCCGGGGGGGGCTGGGGAGCTGAAGGGGGGGGCGGCGGGGCCACCCGCACCCCCGTGATGCTGTTGAGGCTCCGCGACTTCTCGTAGCCTTGGGAGACAAAAAATTGGGGAGCGGGGGTCAGTACCCCCCCAAAAAAAACCCCAAAACACCCTCAGCCCCTCCCCCCTTTCATTTCCCAAACCCACCTCAAAATTGGGAAACACCGACCCCCCCTCCCAAAAAATGGGATGTGAGACCCCACCCCCTCCAAAATCTTGGGGCCCCCCCAAAATTGGACAGGAACCCCCACCCCTCCCCCTCCCCAAAGGGCTTAGGACCTCCCCCCCCAAAAAAATTGGGACCCCCCCAAGAATTGGGACCCCTTCCCCAGGAAATGGGGACCCCCCCTAAAGATTTGGGATGCCTCCAAAAATTGGGGACCCCATTACGGTTGTGGGGGGAGCCCCTCCAGTTTAGGACCCTCCTGCAAACGCGGGGGCCCTCCCCCCCAGGAATTGGGGTTGCCTCCCCAAAATTTGGGGACCCCCCAGGGGATACTGACGAGATGGGGGGGAGCACCCCAAAAAAGCCCGGGAGGGTCCCCAGGTGTTTTTGTGATTCCCAGGTGGTTTTTGAGGGTCCTCAGGTTTGGTTTTGGGGCTCCCAGGTATTTTTTGGGGTCCCCGAGTGTTTTTTGGCGGTTCCAGGTGTTTTTTGAGGCTTCCAGATGTTTTTTGGGGGTTCCCGGGTATTTTTGGTGCTGCCAGGTGTGGTTTTGGGGTCCCCAGTTATTTTGAGGGGGGGGGGGGTCCCAGGTGCCGCCCCTCCCCCATCCCCCGGTGAAGCAGCGCCGCGGTGCGGGGGTGGGGCGGGGATTGCGCATGCGCAGCGGTGCGAGGTGGGCGGGGCCAGACCCGCGGAGGGGCGGGGTTATGCGCGGGGAGGCGTGGCCAGGGTGAGGGCGCCCCCTCCCGGCTGACCTGCGGCAACGTCGGGGGTCTCAGGCGGTGACGAGCGCTGGGGACAGAAGGGGAGAGGGGAGGGGTCACCCGGGAGGGACCCCCCTATGGGGACAGGGACAGCCTAAAGACGGGACAGGGACACCCTAATGGGACAGGACACCCTAAAAGGGACAGGGACCCCCCTATGGGGACAGGGACCCTCTATGGGGACAGGGACACCCTAATGGGGACAGGGACCTCTATGGGGACAGGGACAGCCTAATGGGACAGGGACACCCTAAAAGGGTCAGGGACCCCCTAATGGGGACAGGGACCCTCTATGGGGCCAGGGACCCCTAATGGGGACAGGGACACCCTAAAAGGGTCAGGGACCCCCTAATGGGGACAGGGACACCCTAAAAGGGTCAGGGACACCCTAAAAGGGACAAGGACTCTCTACTGGGGACAAGGACCCCCAAATAGGGACAGAGATCCCCTAAAAGGGCCAGGGACACCCAAATAAGGACAGGGACCCCTAAAAGGGACAGGGACCCCCCTGATGGGGACAGGGACCCCCTAAAAGTGACAAGAACCCCTTAAAAGGACAGGGAGGCCCCAAATAGGGACAGGGACACCCAAATGGGGACAGGGACCTCCTAAAAAGGGACAGGGACCCCCCCCCGCCCCCCTTGGCATGGGCGGAGCCCGCAGCCAGCCCCGCCCCTTGCACGCGCGTGTGCAAGGAACACCCAGAGCCCCCCAGCGCCGGGGGTCTGTGCAAGCTCGGCCCCCCCCAGTTCTCCCAGTTTGGGGGGGCTGTGCAAGCTCGGCCCCCCCAGTTCCCCCAGTTTGGGGGGGCTGTGCAAGCTCGGCCCCCCCAGTTCCCCCAGTTCTCCCAGTTTGGGGGGTTCTGTGCAAGCTCGGCCCCCCCAGTTTGGCCCAGTTCCCCCAGTTTGGCCCAGTTCTCCCCGTTTGGGGGGCTGTGCAAACTCTGCCCCCCCCAGTTTGGCCCAGTTTGGGGGGCTGTGCAAGCTCGGCCCCCCCAGTTTGGCCCAGTTCCCCCAGTTCTCCCAGTTTGGGGGGGCTGTGCAAACTCTGCCCCCCCCAGTTTGGCCACAGTTTGGGGGGGCTGTGCAAGCTCCGCCCCCCCAGTTGGGCCCAGTTTTGGGGGGCTGTGCAAGCCCTGCCCCCCCCCCAGTTCCCCCAGTTTGGGGAGGGCGGGACTGGGAGGCGCATGCAGGAAGGGGGAAGGAGGATTCGGGGACACCCCGGCGGATTTTGGGGTACCCTAGGGGGGGGTTACCATTACCCCCAGGATTTTGGGGTACCGAGGAGGTTTTCGGGTACCCTGGGGTGCTTTGTGGTACCGGGGGGGGGGGGGGGGGGCGGTGTTTTTGGGGTTACCCCAAGATGGGGTTTTTGGTACCCCAAGATCTGGGGGTGCCCGGGGGGGGATTTGGGGCACCGTGAGAGTTTTTGGGGTACCCGGGGAGGGGGTTGGTTTTGGGTACCCTGGGGTGTTTTGGGGTACCCGGGGGTCCCCCCTCGCCCACCTTTGCGCAGGGGTCCCTCAGGGTTGGTTTTGGTGGGTACCGTGAGGAGTTTTTGGGTATTTTGGGGTGTTTTGAGGTCCCCCTCGCCCACCTTTGCGCAGGGGTCCCTCGAGGGGGGGGGATTGGTTTTGGGTACCGTGAGGAGTTTTTGGGGTGTTTTGGGGTCCCCCGCACCCACCTTTGCGCAGGGGTCCCTCGGGGGGGGGCGCGTAGTCCGGCCCCAGCAGGAAGCAGGCGCGGTCGCGGCCGCAGCGCTCGCGGCCGCCCCCGGGCCGGCGGGGCGTTTTGGGGGGGCCCAGGCCGCGCTCCTCGGGGGACAGGGGCTGATCGATGGGGGACAATCCTCCTGCGCCAGCGCCGCGCGGCCCGCCTCGCCGTTGGACGGGATTCTGTGGAAATGGGGAAAATTCTGTGGAATTGGGCGGGGACGGCATGGAATGGGGATGGGGACGCACGGAATTGGAATGGGATTCTGTGAAAATGGGGGAAAATTCTGTGGAATTGGGGCGGGGGACGGCACGGAACTGGGGTGGGGACACCAAAAATTGGGACGGGATTCTGTGGAACGGGGGAAAATTCTGTGGAATTGGGGTGGGGATGGCACGGAATGGGGATGGGGACGGCACGGAATTGGGTGGGATTCTGTGAAACGGGGGACAGCACGGAATTGGGGTGGGAACCATGAAATTGGGATGGGAACCCAAAACTGGGACGAGATTCTGTAAGGGGGGGACATGAAATTGGGATGGGAACCCTGAAATTGGGATGGGAAACGGGAACCCCCCCGTTGGGACGGGATTCTGTGGAAATGGGGGAAATTCTGTGAATTGGGGTGGGGACAGCACGGAATTGGGTGGGGACAGCAAAATTGGGATGGGAAACCCCGAAATTGGGGTGGGATTCTGTGAAACAGGGGGGACAGCACGGAATTGGGGTGGGAAATGGAAACCCCCCCCCTTGGGACGGGATTCTGTGGAAATGGGGGGAAATTCTGTGGAATTGGGGTGGGGACCCGAAACTGGGATGGGATTCTGTGAAACAGGGAGGGACAGCACGGAATTGGGGTGGGGGACACCAAAATTGGGATGGGATTCTATGAAACCAGTGGGGGGGACAGCACGGAATTGGGGTGGGAACCATGAAATTGAGATGGGAAATGGGAACCCCAAAACTGGATGGGAAATGGAAACCCCAAAATTGGGATGGGAACCCTGAAATTGGGATGGGAAATGGGAACCCCCGAAATTGGGATGGGAACCCTGAAATGGAATGGGAACCCCGAAATTGGGATGGGAACCCCGAGATTGGGACGGGAACCCCGAAACTGGGATGGGAACCCCGAAATTGGAATGGGAACCCCAAATTGGTATGGGAACCCCCCCATTGGACAGGATTCTGTGAAACAGGGGGACACCTTGGAATTGGGGTGGGAACCCCAAAACTGGGATGGGGAAACCCCGAAATTGGGATGGGAAATGGGAACCCCGAAATTGGGATGGGAACCCCGGAATTGGATGGGAACCCCGAAATTGGGACGGGAACCCCCCCGGGACACGCCCAGGACACGCCCAGGTAGGGGTGGGGTCATTTTGATGGAGCTTAAAGCGTTAAAGTCGGTTTAAAATTGGGCAAAGGCCCCGCTGGAGGGAGGGGAGTGGGGTTTAAATATTCTTGAGTGGCTGTAAATGTCAGGAATTCACAGAAAATGTGCCCAAATTGCCCCCCAAAATGCAAAAAATTATTCTCCCCCAAAATGTGCCAAAATAACCCCAACATGTGCCAAAATATTGCCCCAAAATGCACCAAATTCTCCCCTAAATACCCCCCCAAAATGCACCAAATTCCCCTGAGAATGAGCCAAACTCCTCTCAAAATATCCCAAACTCACCTCAAAATGCACCAATTGCCCCCAAAATGCCCCAAATTTGCCTCAAAATATCCCAAATGCTTCCCAAAATATGCCCCCAAAATGCATCAAATTCACCCCAAAATATCCCAAACACTTCCCAAAATATCATCCCAAGATGGACCAAATTTACCCCAAAATGCAAAAAATTCCCCCCAAAAGCCCCAAATTCCCCCCAAATGTGCCAAATCCCCCCAAAATATCCCAAACACTTCCCAAAAATATCCCACCAAAATGCACCAAACTTCCCTCCAAAATATCCCAAACACTTCCAAAATATCCCCATAAAATGCACCAAACTCCCCCAAAGTATCCCCCCAAAATGTGCCAAATTCACCCCAAAATATCCCGAGCACTTCCCAAAATATTCCCCACAGAAATGCACCAAATTCCCTCCAAAATGTGCAAGCTCCTCTCAAAAATATCCCAGAACTTCCAAAATATCCCCCAAAATGTCCCAAATTCCCCCCAAAATGTGCCAAACTCCCCCCCAAATATCCCAAAAACTTCCCAAAATATCCCCCAAAATGCACCAAATTCCCCTCAAAATATCCCAAATGCTTCCCAAAATATCCCCCCAAAATGTGCCAAATTTTGCCCTCAAAATGCACCAAACTCCCCCCTAAAACATCCCAAAAACTTCCCAAATATCCTCCCCAAAATGCACAAATTTCCCCCCAAAATGCACCAAATTCTCTCCAAAATGCAAAAATTCCCCCACAAAATATCCCAACACTTCCAAATATTCCCCAAAATGCACCAAATTCTCCTCAAAATGGCCAAACTCACCTCAAAATGCACCAAATTCCCCCAAAATATCTCAAAACACTTCCCAAAATATTCCTCACAAAATTGCACCAAATTCCCTCCAAAATAGTCCAAACTCCTCCTAATTTCCCCCAAATTTCCCCCAAAATGTACCAAACTTTCACAAAATACCTCAAAAATATCCCTAAAAAATGTGTTCCCATATTATTCCCCAAAATTCCCCAAAACTCCCCCAAAATCCATTCCCCCCCCATTATTCTCCCAGCCCAAATCCCTCCAAAATTCTCCCAAAATTTGCTGACACTCCCTCAAAATCCACCAAGCCACCCTGAACTCACCCAAAGTCGCCCCAAATCATCAAATTCCACCAATAACCCCAAAATCCACAAAAATCCCCTTGAAACTGCCCCCAAAATTCACTAAACTTCCCCAAACCCCTTCAGATTATACCACAACCCCTCAAACCCCAAAAAATCTGTCCAAACAACTCCAAAATCCACTGAAAACCCCACAAAATCCCCCAAACTCCCCTGAAATCCCCCAAAATTCACGGAACTTCCTTCCCAACTCCCAAAATCCTTTAAACCCCACCAACTCTGCCAAAAACCCCTAAAATCCACGGAATTCCCCTCAGAATGCCCTCAAATGTCCCCAAAACCACCCCAAGCTCTACCAAGACCCTCCAAAATCTACTAATCCCACCCTAAATCCCCCAAAAACATCCCAAACTCCTCCAGACCCTACCAAGACCCCCTAAACCCCACTAATCCCACCCCAAACCCTACCAAGACCCCCTAAACCCCACCAAACCCACCCCAAACCTCACTAATCCCAGTCCAAGCCCCACCAACACGACCCTAAACCCCACCAAACCCTAACCCTAACTCCTGAAACCCACCCCAAACCCCACTAATCCCACTCCAAACCCTACCATGACCCCCTAAACCCCACCAACCTCCCCAAACCCATCCCAAACCCCACCAAACCCACCCCAGACCCCCCTAAAGCCCCCCAAACCCCACCAACCTCCCCCAACCCCACCCCAAACCCACCCCTAAACCCCCCCAAACTCCCCCAATCCAACTCCAAACCCTCCCAAGACCCCCTAAACCCCCCCAAACCCACCCCAAACCCCACCAACCTCCCTTGACCCACCCTAACCCACCTAAACCCACCAACCTCTCCCAAACCCTCCCCAAACCCACCCTAAACCCCACCAACCTCCCCCGACCCACCCCAAACCCCCTCAATCCCACACCCAAACCCCCCCAATTCCCCCCTCCAAACTCCCCCAAACCCCCCCAAACCACCTCAATCCCACCCCAAACCCCCTCAATCCCACCCCAACCTCCCCCAATTCCAGTCCAAACCCCCCTAAAGCCCCCCAAACCCCCTCAATCCCACCCCAACCTCCCCAATTCCCCCCCCAAACCCTCCCAAGACCCCCTAAACCCCCCCAACCCACCCCAAACCCCCCAGTTCTCCCTCCAAACCCTACCAAGACCCCCCAAACCCCTCAATCCCACCCCAAACTCCCCAATTCCCCCCCCAAACCCTCCCAAGACCCCCCAAACCCTCCCAAACCCCCCAGTTTCGGGGCCGCCGCTCACCGGCGCGGTTGATCTCCACCACCTCCTCCTGGGCCAGCGGGCAGGCGGGCGGGGCGCCGCGCGGCCCCGAGGGCTGCCGGGGGCGTTGGGACCCCCCGGAGCCCGGCGAGCCGTAGCCGGGAGAGCCGGGCTGGGGCGGCCTGGGGATGTGTTTGTTCTTCTTCTTGGGCAGCTTCTGCTTGGCCATGGCCAGCGAGTAGTACATGCCGAAGTTGTTGACGATGACGGGCACGGGCATGGCGATGGTGAGCACGCCGGCCAGCGCGCACAGGGCGCCCACCAGCATGCCCGACCACGTCATGGGGTACATGTCGCCGTAGCCCAGCGTGGTCATGGTCACCACGGCCCACCAGAAGCCGATGGGGATGTTCTTGAAGTAGGTGTGGCGCGAGCCGGTGACGTCGTCGGGGTCGGCGCCGATGCGCTCGGCGTAGTAGATCATGGTGGCGAAGATCAGCACGCCCAGGGCGAGGAAGATGACGAGGAGCAGGAACTCGTTGGTGCTGGCGCGGAGGGTGTGGCCCAGCACGCGGAGCCCCACGAAGTGCCGGGTGAGCTTGAAGATCCTGAGGATGCGCACGAAGCGCACGACGCGCAGGAAGCCCAGCACGTCCTTGGCCGCCTTGGAGGACAATCCCCTGAGCCCCACCTCCAGGTAGAAAGGCAAGATGGCCACGAAGTCGATGATGTTGAGGCTGCTCTTGATGAAGTCGCGCTTGTCCGGGCAGAAGCTGACGCGCATGAGGAACTCGAAGGTGAACCAGACCACGCAGAGCCCCTCGACGTAGGTGAGGAAGGGCTCGGTCTCCACCTCCACGGCCACCTGCGTGCCCGTCTCGTTGCCCGTGGTCACCGTCTCCGTCTTGTTGATGACGCGGTTGAAGGCCTCGTGCGTCTCCAGGCAGAAGGTGGTGATGGAGATGAGGATGAAGAAGAGCGAGGCGAAGGCCACGTACTGGGGGGGGGCGACAGTTTGGGGGGGACACGGGGTTGGAGAGCCCGAAAAGCTCCCATGGGTCAGCAGGGATGGGGCGGGGATTGGGATTTTGGGGTTCTGAGCCCCCCCTCAATTGAGTCATTGACAGCCCCAAATCACTGGCACCCCACCCCCCATCCACCCCAAAGGCACTGATTGAGGCCAGGTTCTGAACCCCCAAATCACTGACACCCCAAAAATTCACTGAGTGGCTCCTTTGGTTGAGTTCTGAACCCCCCCAAATCACTGACACCCCAAAAATTCATGGGGGGGTTCATTTATTTGAGTTCTGACCCCCCATAAATTCATAGGGGGCTCCTTTGGTTGAGTTCTGAAATAGCCCCAAATCACTGACACCCCATAAATTCAACCCCTTGGTTGGGTTCTGAACCCCCAAACACTGACGCCCCAAAAATTCACTGGGGGGGCTCCTTTGGTTGAGTTCTGACCTCCCCCAAATCACTAACACCCCAAATATTCATAGGGGCTCCTTTGGTTGAGTTCTGAACCCCCCCAAATCACTGACAACCCAAAATACTCAATCCCTTGGTTGAGTTCTGAACCCCCCAAATCACTGACACCCCCAAATATTCACTGGGGGGGGCTCCTTTGGTGAGTTCTGACCCCCCCAAATCACTGACACCCCAAAAGTCACTGGGGGGGCTCCTTTGGTTGAGTTCGTTGAGACCCCCCCAGAAGCTCCATGGAGGAACCCCATGGGTGAGCAGGGAGGGGAAACTGGGATTTTGGGTTCGGACCCCCTAAATCACTGACACCACCCAAATATTCATGGGGGGCTCATTTGAGTTCTGAACCCCCCCAAATCAATAACATCCCAAAAATTCACTGGGGGGGCTCCTTGGTTGAGTTCTGAACCCCCCCCCCAAATCACTGACACCCCCAAATATTCATAAATTCATTAGGGGGGGGCTCAGCTGAGTTCTGATCCCCCAAATTGCTGACACCCCAAATATTAATGGGGGGGCTCCTTTGGTTGAGTTCTGAACCCCCCCCCCAAAATCACTGACACCCCAAAAATCACTGGGGGGCTCCGAGTTCTGAACCCCCCCCAAATTGCTGATACCCTCAATACTCAATCCCTTGGTTGGGTCTGAACCCCCAAATCACTGACACCCCCAAATATTCATGGGGGGCTCATTTGAGTTCTGAACCCCCTCAAATTGCTGATACCCTCAAATATTCATTAGAAGGGGCTCAGTTGAGTTCTGACCCCCCCAAATCATGGACACCCCCAAATATTCATTAGAAGGGGCTCAGTTGAGTTTTGACCCCCCCAAATCATGGACACCCCCATAAGTTCAACCCCTTGGTTGGGTTCTGAACCCCCCCCAAATCACTGACACCCCAAATATTCATAAATTCATTAGGGGGGGCTCAGTTCAGTTCTGACCCCCCCAAATCGCTGATACCCCCAAATACTCAACCCCTGGTTGGGGTTCTGACCCCCCCAAATTGCTGACACCCCAAAATATTCATGGGGGGCTCATTAATTTGAGTTCTGACCCCCAAATCACAGACACCCCAAAAATTCAATCCCTTGGTTGGGTTCTGACCCCCCCCCCCAAATCACTGAACCCCCCCAAAAAATGCCCTGAACCCCAGATTGACCCCCTCTATTTAATGAGGGAGGGGGGACACAGGTGACATCTGGAGGGGGGGGGACACACAGGTTTGGGGACACAGGGGACAGGGGGGGTTTGGGGACATTTTGGGGGGGTTGGGGACATTTGGGGGGTTTGGGAATATTTTGGGGGGTTTACAGAGGGTTGGGGACACGGGGGGACACACAGGGGACAGGGGGGGTTGGGGACATGGAGGGACAAAGGCCAGGTGGGTTTGGGGACATTTTGGGGGGGCATAAGTTTGGGGGGTTTGGGGACATTTTGGGGGGGTTTGGGGGACATTTTGGGGGGGGGTTACAGAGGGTTGGGAACATGGGGGGGGATACAGGAGGGGACACGGGGGGGACACACAGGGCACAGGGGGGTTTGGGGCATGGTGGGGACACAGGCCAGGGAAGGTGTGGGGACATTTTGGGGGGGTTTGGGGACATTTTGGGGGGGTTACAGAGGGTTGGGGACATGGGGGAGACACACAGGGGACAGGGGCGTTGGGGACATGGAGGGACATTTTGGGGGGGTTTTGGGACATTTTGGGGGGGTTACAGAGGGTTGGGGACAGGAGGGGAGCGATGACACAGGCCAGGGAAGGTTTGGGGACATTTTGGGGGCGGCAGAAGTTGGAGGGGGTTTGGGGACATTTTGGGGAGGTTTGGGACATTTTGGGGGGTGGCACAAGTCGGTTGTGGACATTTTGGGGGGGGGGTTACAGTAGGTTGGGACACGGAGGAGGGGGGGACACAGAGGGGGTTTGGGGACACGAAGGGTGCGGGGGGGGGGGGGCAGGACAATATTTAGGCCATACCGGGGGGGGGGAGGATATTTAGGGACCATGTGGGGGACACAGGGGACGCGGGGGGGGGATGGGATCATCTAGGCCAGGTTGGGGGGGACACAAGGGACACTGTGGGGGGGGTTGGGGACACTTGGGGGGGGGTTCGGGGGGACACAGGGGACAATGGGTGGGGATGGGATA